>NW_023270431.1:20111021-20212629 GCF_011800145.1 Mirounga leonina
TCTAGTGTATGGCTTTGTTCTAGGCTCCTGCCTGATCACATTCTCTCCCTTTTTTTTAATTTAAATTTCTCTTCTTTCTTTTTTCAACCAACTTCTTATCAATTCCTTTAAAAAAAACTTTTATAATTTTCATCTATACAGTCATATTCCATCCTTTCATTGTATTTACCCTTATTTTTGAACATATATAAGTTTTTCTTTCTTTAAAATTTTGGGAGGCAATTTCTTTTAACAGACCAAAATACACCCAAAACCTAGTGTGTGGCACTGATCTATGCACAAGCCTGATCATATTTGATCATATTCTTTTTTTTCTTTTTCTTTTTCTTTTTTCTTTCTTTTCCTCTCTTTTCCCCCAGTTTCAGGCCTCTTCTGATTTGTTTAGTGTATATTTTTCTGGGATTGTTGTTACCCTGTTATCATTTTGCTCTCTCATTCATCTATTCTCCTCTGGACAAAATGACAAGACAGAAAAACTCACCTCAAAAAAAAGAACAAGAGGCAATACCAACTGCCAGGGACCTAATCAATATGGACATTAGTAAGATGTTGGAAAAAGAGTTCAGAATGACGATTATAAAGATACTAGCTGGGCTTGAAAAAAGCATGGAAGATACTAGAGAAACTCTTTCTGAAGAAATAAAGAACTAAAATCTAACCAAGTTGAAATCAAAAAGGCTATTAAATGAGGTGAAATAAAAAATGGAGGCTCTAACTGCTAGGATAAATGAGGCAGAGAGAGAACTAGTGATATAGAAGACCAAATGATGGAAAATGAAGAAGCTGAGAAAAAGACGGATAAACAACTACTGGATCACAAGGGCAGAATTCAAGAGATAAGTGATACCATAAGACAAAACAATATTGAAATAATTGGGATCCCAGAAGAAGAAGAAAGAGAGAGAGGGGCAGAAGGTATATTGGAGAAATTATAGCAGAGAACCTCCCTACTTTGGGGAAGGAAACAGGCATCAAAATCCAGGAGGCACAGAGAACCCCCTTCAATCACTAAAAATAGGTCAACACCCTGACATGTAATAGTAAAACTTACAAGTCTCAGAGACAAAAAGAAAATCCTGAAAGCAGCTCGGGACAAGAGGTCTGTAACCTAAAATGGTAGAAACATTAGATTGGCAACAGACCTATCCACAGAGACCTGGCAGGCCAGAAAGGACTGGCATGATAGATTCAGAGCACTAAACGAGAAAAATATGCAGCCAAGAATACTATATCCAGCCAGGCTGTCATTGAAAATAGAAGGAGAGATAAAAAGCTTCCAGGACAAACAAAAGCTAAAATAATATGCAAACATGAAACCGGCCCTACAAGAAATATTGAAAGGGGTCCTCTAAGCAAAGAAAGAGCCTAAAAGTAACATAGACCAGAAAGGAACACAGACAATATACAGTAACACTCACTTACAGGCAATATAATGGCACTAAAATCATATCTTTCAATAATTACCCTGAATGTAAATGGACTAAATGCCCCATTTAAAGACACAGGGTATCAGATTGGATAAAAAAACAAGACCCATCAATATGCTGTCTGCAAGAGACTCATTCTAGACCCAAAGACACCTCCAGATTGAAAGTGAGGGGGTGGAAAACCATTTACCATGCTAATGGACATCAAAAGAAAGCTGGGGTGACAATCCTAATATCAGACAAATTAGATTTTAAACAAAAGACTATAATAAGACATGAGGAAGGACACTATATCATACTTAAAGGGTATATCCAATAAGAAGATCTAACAATTGTAAATATCTATGCCCCTAACATGGGAGCAGCCAATTAATAACAAAATCAAAGAAACACATCAACAACAATACAATAATAGTAGGGGACTTTTAACATCCCCCTCACTGAAATGGACAGATCATCTAAGCAAAAGATCAAAAAGGAAATAAAGACTTTACATTACACACTGGATCAGATGTACTTCACAGATATATTCAGAACATTCCATCCCAAAGCAACAGAATACACATTCTTCTCTAGTGCCCATAGAACATTCTCCAGAATAGATCACATCCTAGGTCACGAATCAGATCTCAACCAGTACCAAAAGACTGGGATCATTCCCTGCGTATTTTCAGACCACAGTACTTTGAAACTAGAACTCAATCACAAGAGGAAAGTCGGAAAGAACTCAGATACATGGAGGCTAAAGAGCATCCTACTAAAGAATGAATGGGTCAACCAGGAAATTAAAGAAGAATTTAAAAAATTCATGGAAACCAATGAAAATGAAAACACAACTGTTCAAAATCTTTGGGATGCAGCAAAGGCAGTCCTAAGAGGAAAGTATATAGCAATACAAGCCTTTCTCAAGAAACAAGAAAGGTCTCAAATACACAACCTAACCTGACACCTAAAGGAGCTGGAGAAAGAACAGCAAATAAAGCCTAAACCCAGCAGCAGGAGAAGAGAAATAATAAAGATCAGAGCAGAAATCAATGAAATAGAGACCAAAAGAACATTAGAACAGATCAACGAAACTAGGAGCTGGTTCTCTGAAAGAATTAATAAGATTGATAAACCCCTGGCCAGACTTATCAAAAAGAAAAGAAAAATGACCCAAATAAATAAAATCATGAATGAAAGAGGAGACATCACAAGCAACACCAAAGAAATACAAACAATTATGAGAACATATTATGAGCAACTATATGCCAGCAAATTAGATAATCTGGAAAAAATGGATGCATTCCTAAAGATGTATAAACTGCCAAAACTGAACCAGGAAGAAATAGAAAACCTGAACAGACCTATAACCACTAAGGAAATTGAAGCAGTCATCAAAAGTCTCCCAACAAACAAAAGCCCAGGGCCAGAATGCTTCCCAGGGGAATTCTACCAAACATTTAAAGAAGAATTAATACCTATTCTTCTGAAACTGTTCCAAAAAATAGAAATGGAAGGAAAACTTCCAAACTCGTTTTATGAGGTCAGCATTACCTTGATCCCAAAATCAGACAAAGACCCCATCCAAAAGGAGAATTACAGACCAATATCCCTGATGAACATGGATGCAAAAATTCTCACCAAAATACTAGCCAATAGAATCCAACAGTACATTAAAAGGATTATTCACCACAACCAAGTGGGATTTAACCCTGGGCTGCAAGGTTGGTTCAACATCCACAAATCAATCAATGTGATACAATACATTAATAAAAGAAAGAACAAGAACCATATGATCAGTTCAATAGATGCAGCAAAAGCATTTGACAAAGTACAGCATCCTTTCTTGATCAAAACTCCTCAGAGTGTAGGGATAAAGAGTATACATCTCAGGGGCGCCTGGGTGGCTCAGTTGGTTAAGTGACTGCCTTCGGCTCAGGTCATGATCCTGGAGTCCCGGGATCGAGTCCCGCATCAGGCTCCCTGCTCAGCAGGGGGTCTGCTTCCCCCTCTGCCCTCTTCCCTCTCGTGCTCTCTGTCTCTCATTCTCTCTCTCAAATAAATAAATAAAATCTTTAAAAAAAAAAAAGGGGGGGGGGGGCCTGGGGGGCTCCGTTGGTTAAGCGACTGCCTTCGGCTCAGGTCATGATCCTGGAGTCCCTGGATCGAGTCCCGCATCGGGCTCCCTGCTCGGCAGGGAGTCTGCTTCTCCCTCTGACCCTCCTCCCTCTCATGCTCTCTGTCTCTCATTCTTTCTGTCTCAAATAAATAAATAAAATCTTTAAAAAAAAAAAGAGTACACATCTCAATATCATAAAAGCCATTTATGAAAAACCCACAGCAAATATTATTCTATATGGGGAAAAACTGCAATCTTTCCTCCTAAGGTCAGGAACAGGGCAGGGATATCCACTATCACCACTGCTATTCAACATAGTACTAGAAGTCCTAGCCACAGCAATCAGACAACAAAAAGAAATAAAAGGCATCTGAATCAGCAAAGAAATCAAACTCTCACCCCTTGCAGATGATATGGTACTTTATGTGGAAAACCCAAAAGACTCCATCCTAACACTGCTAGAACTCATACAGGAATTCAGCAAAGTAGCAGGATATAAAATCAATGGACAGAAATCAGTGGCATTCCTATATACCAACAACAAGACAGAAGAAAGAGAAATTAAGGAGTTGATCCCATTTACAATTGCACCCAAAACCATAAGATACCTAGGAGTAAATCTAACCAAAGAGGCAAAGAATCTGTACTCAGAAAACTAGAGAATATTCATGAAAGAAATTGAGGAAGACACAAAGAAATGCAAAAACATTCCATGCTCATGGATTGGAAGAACAAATATTGTGAAGATGTCAATGCTACCTAGAGCAATCTACACATTTAATGCAATCCCTATCAAAATACCATCTACTTTTTTCACAGAAACGGAACAAATAATCCTAAAAGTTGTATGGAACCAGAAAAGACCCCAAATAGAGAAAGGAATGTGGAAAAAGAAAAGCAGAGCCGGTGGCATCACAATTCCTGACCTCAAGCTCTATTACAAAGCTGTCATCATCAAGACAGTATGGTACTGGCATAAAAACAGACACATAAATCAATGGAACAGAATAGAGAGCCCAGAAATGGACCCTCAACTCTGTGGTCAACTAATCTTCGACAAAGCAGGAAAGAATGCCCAATGGAAAAAAGACAGTCTCTTCAACAAATGGACAGCCACATGCAAAAGAATGAAACTCGACCATTTCCTTACACCACACACAAAAACAGACTCAAAATGGTTGAAAGACCTAAATGTGAGACAGGAGTCCAACAAAATCCTAAAGGAGAACACAGGAAGCAACCTCTTTGACCTCAGCCACAGCAACTTCTTCCTAGAAACATCACCAAAGGCAAGGGAAGCAAGGGCAAAAATGAACTATTGGGACTTCACCAACATAAAAAGCTCTTGCACAGCAAAAGAAACAGTCCACAAAACCAAAAGACAACCAACAGAATGGGAGAAGATATTTGCAAATGACATATCAGATAAAGGGCTAGTATCCAAAATCTATAAAGGACTTATCAAACTCAACATCCAAAGAACAAATAACCCAATCAAGAAATGGGCAGAAGACATGAACAGACATTTTTCCAAAGAAGAAAATCCAAATGGCCAACAGACCCATGAAAAAGTGCTCAACATTGCTTGGCATCAGGGAAATGCAAATCAAAACCTCAATGAGATACTGCCTCACACCAGTCAGAATGGCTAAAATTAACAAGTCAGGAAATGACAGATGTTGGCAAGGATGGGGAGAAAGGGGAACCCTCCTATACTGTTGGTGGGATGCAAGCTGGTACAGCCACTCTGGAAAACAGTATGGAGGTTCCTCAAAAAGTTGAAAATAAAGTTACTGTACCACCCAGCAATTGCACTACTGGGTATTTACCCCAAAGATACAAATGTAGGGATCCGAAGGGGTACGTGCACCCCAATGTTTATAGCAGCAATGTCCACAATAGCTAAACTATGGAAAAGAGCCAAGATGTCCATCAACAGATGAATGGATAAAGAATATATATATATATATACACACAATGGAATATTATGCAGCCATCAAAAAAAATATCTTGCCATTTGCCATGATGCGGATGGAACTAGAGGGTATTATGCTAAGCAAAATAAGTCAATCAGAGAAAGACATGTATCATATGATCTCACTGATATGAGGAATTCTTAATCTCAGGAAAAAAACTGAGGGTTGCTGGAGTGGTGGGGGATGGGAGGGATGGGGTGGCTAGGTGATAGTCACTGGGGAGTGTATGTGCTATGGTGAGCGCTGTGAATTGTGTAAAACTGATGAATCATAGACCTGTACCTCTGAAACAAATAATACATTATATGTTAAAAAAAAGAAAGAAAGAAAAAGAAGATAGTAGGAACGGAAGAATGAAGCAGGGGAAATCGGATGGGGAGACGAACCATGAGAGACTATGGTCTCTGAGAAACAAACTGAGGGTTCTAGAGGGGAGCGGGTGGGGGGATGTGTTAGCCTGGGGATGGCTATTACAGAGGGCATGTATTGAATAGAGCACTGGGTGTTATACACAAACAATGAATCATGGAACACTACATCAAAAACTAATGATGTAATATATGGTGATTAACATAATATAAAAAGAAAGGAAAAGAAGGGAGGGAGGGAGGGAGGAATGAAGGAAGGGAGGAAGGGAGGAAGGGAGGAAGGAAAGAAAAGAAAGAAAGAAAGAAAGAGAAAGAGAGAAAGAATGAATGAATTTCTAGGGGCGCCTGGGTGGTTCAGTCAGATATGGTCAAAGGGGGCTTAAGACTTCAGGAAAGCCAGATAGATATGGCCAGTTTCTCAGGGCATTTTCTGTATATGAAGATAATTCTGGGAACTTATTAAAATGCATATTCTGGGAGTGCCTGTGTGGCTCAGTCGGTTAAGCTTCTGCCTTCAGCTCAGGTCATGATCCCAGGGTCCTGGGAATTATCCCCATGGCAGGATCTCTGTTCAGTGGGGAGCGTGCTTCTCCCTCTTCCTCTGCCTGCTGCTCCCTCTGCTTGTGCATGCTCGCTCTCTCTCTCAAATAAATAAAATCTTTAAAAATATATTTTTTAAAAGATTTTTTTTATTATTATCATTATGATTGTTGTGACATCCATATAGTGAAATATTACTGAGAACCTGGGTAAATCTCTAGAGAATTATTTTGAGTGAAAAAGCCAATGTCAAAAGGTTAAATACTGCATAATTCCATTTATATGGCATTTTTAAAATGACAAAATTATAGAAAACATATTAATAGTTGCTAGGGGTTAAGTAGGAAGTGGAGGGTGGGAGGAAGTGGGTATAATTTAAAAAGGGCAATATGAGGTGTCCTTGAAGAGATGGAAATGTTCTTTACCTTGACTTCAATGTCAACATCATGGTTGTTGCTACTATACATGGTTGTACAGATTTTAATATGTTACCATTGGGATAAACAAAGTAAAATGTATAAGAGAAATGTAGTATTTCTCATAACTGCATGTGAATCTACAATCAGATGAAAATTAATATTTAATTTAAAAAATGACTTTAAAATGCATTATATATGCTTCTATTTATAGAAAATTAAATATGTGCATACAAAAAATAATTCCTCATTGACAATTATTTCTTCTTGGCAAAGTGAAGATACCATTTCACTGGCTTCTGGCTTCCATTACTGCTGTAAGAAATCAGCTGTCAACCATCCCTTGTTAGTGATCCGTTTGTTCCTCCTGACTGCCTTACAGATATTTTATCTTTTGTGTTCTCTGGTTTCAAGCTAATGTGTTTTGGTGAATGTTTCCTCTTTAATATCTGCTTTGGATTCATTGGCTTTATGTATCTGAGGATTTATGTCTTTCAATAATTCTGAAAAAATTCTCTCATTCTTTTTATTATCTCTTTATGAAACTTAAATTAATCTTGTGACAGATATCTCACTCTCTCCTTTGTGTTTCTTAATCTTTTTCATATGCTCCATGCACTTGTTTCTAAGTGGAGGGTAGCATCTTCCAGTTCACCTTTATATGGAGGGCAAAGTGCTCCTGTCCCAGCTTTCTGAAAGAAACTCCTTTACTGGACTACACAACTGAGTTTTATTTCCTGTCTCATAACTCTATGAGGAAGCTGAAGCTGAAGGCTACTAGGTTCAGTAAATATCCTTAGGACAAAACTAAAATTTAGAGGTAGCTTAGTTCTCTGGATTTCTATTTTCACCTGCCTTGATTTTAGCTTGACAATTCCTGACTTTATCACCCGTTCATTAATGCTTTTAAGCACCATTATACAGCATTTTTAGTAGTTTTCGGTGAGAGGGTTTGCCTGAGTACCTGACCCACCTTATTAACAGAAACAAAAGGTAAAATTATTCATGTAAATTTTCAGGTACAGACAAGGAGTTCAATAAAAAGTATCTGTTATTATTGTTAAGCTTGATTCTCCCAGCCTAACTAGCATGTCTGTTACCTTTTTTCCTTCATGGAATCATCATGCATTTAAAAAAAATTATGTTTTTAAATCAGTAAGGAACTAATTCTCCATTGGTTTTTCTATTAATGGAATGCCAAGGCTAAGTTCTGAATTCTAGTAATTTGAACCAGAAAAGTAAAAAGCCATGTCATACACGTGTTCCAAGGCTCTCTAATAAAACAGGAAAAGAAAACCAGCTCCCTTTATTTTAGGTTTGAAAACAATACCTTTGATCATGCAAAACATGGTGAAGAGTTGAAAAAACAAAAATAAAACAAAATGCAGATTAAATTATGCAGCAAAATTTTTCAGAAAAAGAAAATTAAAAGCCTATTTTTCAAGTCATAAAGATTAGTTGGTTAATATAAAATCAAATGTGTTTTATGGCTGTGTGGCCGTATCTGATCAAAACTCCAGTGTTTGCTGAATGTTGCTGTTTCTGCCTGGAGGAATGGGAAAGAGGTTTGATGCTATAATTTCAGAACTTCTAAACCAGACAGGGTCACTCTAAGGATACATGAAAGTCATCATAATCCTAAATCACAAAGTAAATATGAACATGCCTAAATGCCAATATCTCCTTATTATTATCTCTTGCCAAGTTTCTACTGACAGAACTAATTAAAGGAAAAGTGACATTTTTCCACATTTATCTTGTTGGTAAAATATCAACCATATGACTAGCTTTTGAACTGTCAAGATAATGGCAACATTTTATACTTCTCAAGGGAATACGTCAAAGAGAGACCCAAACTTTTACTTAACACTGTTGCCCCTTTTTAGATGTGAAGCTACAATTCCAAGGACAGCAGTACTTCAAGAGTGGCACATCTGTAAAAAACAGAATCAATCATGATAGAATAGTTCTTTTATTTGTTTGTTTGGTTTTTCCCAGATATGTTATATGGATCAAAGTTATTGAAACTCTAAACCCTTATAGCTCTGAATTATGAAACAGTCATTAGCTATCCTATAGAAGGTTATAGAAATTTATGAACACTTGGATATTTCCTCACAAGTACGGGAGCCATAAGGAAAGAGAAGCTTGGGGTCATGTAAGGTGCATCCCCATTCTCAATGGAGAGATAGGCAATAAAAGGAGGGGAAGTAAGCCAGTCAGGAGACAGTTTGGAGTTAGTGTGAAGTGTACTAGACCAGTTGTTTGCCAGTTCCCAAAACCAGCCCCAGGAGAGGAACTGATAACTGGAACTAGTGGAGATCAAAAGAGTGAGGAGGCAGGCTTCAGACACCTGCCTGGCATATGTGTGAACTTTATTCTAGAGTATCAAAATGCAAAGGCAGGACCAGGATACCCTGCACAATCTGGAACAGTTACAGGAGGACAAATATTGGTAACTAGACTGGACACCAATATGAGTCACACTAAGAGAAAAGCACTAGTTATGCATAATTATATTAAATTTTTGAGAAGCAGATATAATTGCTGAGTTTGCTAACTTCTAAATCTGCTCCCAGTCATACACCTGAATCATATGCTGATGGTTGGGGTATTTGAATCATGAGCCATAAGGACTCACAGTTAATCTTAGTTCCAGAACCAAAGTAGGAATTCTCTATTTTAAGGGGGAAAAAACCCTATACATTCAAAAGATTTTTTTCATCTTTACCTATAATATAAATTGAAAGTCAAACCAGGAACCAGAAAATATTCTTTAAAGAATGATTTCCAATGTACAATAAAGTACTTAGCTTTTTTTTACTCCCTAGCACTGTGTACTATTGAACTAACAGTATTGTAAAACGATTCAGTTGAGTAGAATAGGAGTTGATACCTATTGTGTGCCAGGAAGTTTTCACAAAGCAGACAAATAAAACATGGTCCTTACCACTGGAGCAAACATTCTTTATCAAGAGGCTATAAAGCCTCTAAGCGAAGCCTTGCATAATTTCTTACTTTTAGTATTTAGTGTTTGTGTCCATGTGGCTCTAGACATTTAGTCACAAGGCAGAGGCACCATAAATGTTACCGAATGAAAAAGTACCACTTATTTGGCCCATGTATTAGTTTTCTATTGCTGCTGTAACAAATAACCTCAAATTCAGTGGCTTAAAACAATACTCACTATCTTGCAGTTCTGTGGGTCAGAAGTTCAGGCATAACATCTCCCAAGGTATCTCTACTCAGAGATCACAAAGCAGAAATCAAGGTGTCAGCTGGGCTGGGATTTAATCTAGAAGCTCTGGGGGAGATTCCACTTTGAGGTAGAATTCATTTCCTTGCTGATGTAGGACTAAGATTCCCATTTCCTTAACATGTGGCCCTTTCATCTTCAACCCAACAGTAGCACCTAAAATCTCTGACTTACTCCTCTGCTACCAGGCAGAGAAAGATCTCTGCTTTTTAGGGTTTATGTGATTATATTAGGCCTGCCCCAAATAATTCAAGATAGTCTCCCTGTTTAAGTCTAGCTGATCAGTAACCTTAATTATATTTGTAAAGTCCCTTTTGCTATGTAACATAACATTCACAGGAGTAACATCAGAGGGCCAAAATGTTCTGCCTACCACAAATCATTTGATTCCAAGTGATATAAATGGTAGTTTAAGCCAAGATACCCGGGAAGTATCTTGGCTTATTATTGACTACCTGGGAAGTTAAGAAATGATGCTGCCTTCATCTTGGGTAAAACCATGCCTGAAAATTTAGATCGCAGACTCTCTCAGCTTTGTCCCCTGCTAGGTACAGGGAGAATGGCCTCATTTTCTCCTACTGTAGATGGATTTACTTCAATTCCTATTTTGTATGTTCCCAGATTAGTAACCCACAGAAAAAGTATCTTCTCTATTCTAATGTCCAATCATAGCCCCACTTTTTGGACTTTGAATTTAAGCAGAGTATTCCAATGATGGGAAAGTGGTTGGTGCTCATTCATTCTAATACCATAATAACTCATTTTGATACTGAGACCCACTATATCTCTCAGAGCGCTCTGGGTCATGACCTTTCCTGACTCTTACCTTCTTGCCCTCCTATAGTAGATGCTGTGGTACCCCATCTACATCCCCTTTACCAGCTGGTGTATACTACCCAGCCTCTGTGTGTGCTGCATCTAACAGCTTACACCTGCAACTTTCTCCAGAACATTGCCCTTGCCTGACTGGGATATCTCATTCGGAAATGCCTTGGAGGTTTCAATATCCCCCACTCCAAGGCAGCCAATGATTGACTGATAGGGAGGTATGAAAGTCCAGCCTAAAATATACACTTCCTAGCTAAACATAGACTTTACCTAAGACCACATCCTTGTGTAGCAGTTTGTTCTTACCTATACCACTTCCCTCAGTTCCTTACAAGTTTTCCTGAAGAGCAACCCCTCAATAAACCATGGGCACCTCAATCCCTGTGTCAGGCTCTGCTTTTAGGGAACATACCAAGACACTTCCTGACTCTAATTGCCTTAATGCCCCACCCAAATTCTCATTTTTGCTCACCTCAGCCAGAGTTCATTTCTATTGCCTAAAATCAAAGAATTCCAACTAATACTCTAAGAATAGGGAAAGGGAGGAAAGGAGAGCGTGCTTCATGATCACACCACCATTAGGGCCACATAAAGTGAAAAAAACAGGTTATGGTGAGAAAAGTAGTTATTTTTGAGTGTCTTAAATCCCTGACTAGTTTGTATGATCCAAGAGAGCAAGAACCATGTGGTAATCACCTTTTTATTTTCCAGAGCATGTAACACAAGGCCTTGAACAAAACAGATGCTTAATAAATATGAGTGGATCAATTTCACAAAGGTAAATTCCCCAAAATGATTACTGTATCAAAAGATAATGTGGAAACAGGTCAATTGGAAAGGAATGAAAGTGTTTTTCTTACATGGATCATATTAATTACAACTAATATTTACCTAGTAAATTACAGATCACAAAGTATATCTACATACATTGTTTCATTCACTCATTTCAACAATCATGCAAGGTTGAGTTTTAACAATAGCCCCACTTTACAGATGAGCCTCAAGGAGGTAGAGACTTACCCAAATAGCATAGCTAGTAAACATTTAACGAGAACATCTACTCCAAATCCTATATTTCTTCTTCTGAGCACGACCTCCCTGGCAAGGGGGGTCACCCACACACACCTACATGGTCTTGTATTTTTCCAGAAAGGACCTTGTGCTTGGTGTCCTTGGCACCTGAGATGAAAGAGAGTGATAGACTGTGGTGATGACAAAGTGTGTGGTGCTCTGCAGTCTGTCACTTTTTTCAAAAATGAGATTAATAGCAGCATAAAGTCAAGCCACAGAGGATGCCTAAATGACGTGTGAAAGACAGCAGGGGATGAAGCAATCAGGGGTATATGGAAAAGCAAGGAAAACTTTGCTCCATTCACAGCTTTCAGTCAGATTTTATTATTGCTCTCCTCTTATTCCTGGCATCTATTGTTTCAGCTGTTGAGCACTCTGAGTTTCTTCCCCCAGAAAAAAGCAAAGCCAATACAATTTCTCTTCAATTATAGTTTCACTCACATCCTTTAAAACATAATTAATGAGGGTGGTGTGTGGCCACTTCCAAACCAGGAGCCAAAACTTTTCCTTTAGCCATTAGGAAAACACCTCCCACCCAGGGAGAGACCTGGCTTGTTCTCAATGCCAAAAAGCAGAGAGTGAGAACAGGTCATGTCTCGAGTCTGTAGGTATCATATGGGTCCCTTGTCTGGTCCTTGAGGTCCAAGAAGACACAGAATCCATCTGAGTAGCTCTTGAAAAATTCTCTGCAAATCTGTTTGAAATTGTCTGCTGGCTGGAGCTTTCACATTCACACTGATGGTGTCTGATTTTCCATTCTTGTCTTTAATAACATTTTTCTACCTAGGGCCACTGATTTCAAGCTATTTCATTCTAGGGCTGTTAGGCTTCATTCCAGCTGGAAAAACAGGCAAACCTTTCCTGGGTACGATGTTTCCCCTGCCAGTCCACCATCCACCTAAGGACTCACCAGCAGTCACTCTGTTCTTGCCTGGAAATGTCCTCAATGTCAGCCAGAAGATCCTTCCAAGTGGATTCAAAGCACACACAGAAGACAAAATCATCTGCCTTGATATATTTGTCCTCTGACCAAGAATTTTAAAGAACCTTTCCAAGAACCCAAAAATGAAATCTCCCTCCATAGATAGCATTTTATTGGCCAGTATTCTACCAGCCAAAATGGTCTCAGCCACACATTTGCCTACATTCTGATTTAAGGGTCAGAGAACTTAAGGGATGTACCCTAATCATCCAGGGGTTCAGCAGTCAAGGGTAGAGCTTCTTGTCCACACTACCCTTCCTAAGTCTTAGCATGGTTGTTTACAAAGACTATTTTCTTTGAAAGAGCTTATAAGTTTTTTCATAAATCAAACCAGTTATCTTGGTGCCAGATTCCAAATATAGGACCACCTCATCACTCTATTTGTCTTTCATCTTCTCTATTTAAGAAGTTACTATTTTTAACTAAAAGAACACCTAATGCTGATATATTTCATGGAGAGAGGATGTAGGGTTGAGGAAAGGGGAACTAAAATCCATTGGTGGTCCCAGCAAGAAAGTGAAGACCTACTAAGAGTAGAATAATTCAGAGGGAGGTATTTCAGCAAGATGATTCACTAATGTGTGGATTTAGGAGAGCTACAAAGATGAGTGCAATAACCTGGGGACAGTGACAGCTGAGGTCTCACCACCAGTGAACCTGAAGAGAAAGGAAAGGAAGCAGTTATCAGAATTCAGGAGAAAGAACTGGATGAAGTCCACGGTCTTGTGAAGAATTATGACATTTTGGTAGAGGAACACAGCCAGGTCTCACAGGGAAGGGGACAAGGAAGTATATCCCTGAGCTGTCATACCCCTCACACAGCTTCCTGCAAGGGCTTCCCTTTGGCCAAACCTAAAAGAAAGCCTGCAGGCTTGGAGAGCCCTGGTGACATAGTCCATACAGCTCAGCCTCAACAGTTTTGCTAGGTTCTGTGATGCTTGGAAATGCTAATAACAAGAACCATATACAGCATTCCTAATATGTACCAGGTACTCCTACTTAATTTCTTCTAACCCCTCCACCATCCTCTATTCCGGGCATTTTATATCTGTCTTACAGATGTGGAAACTGAGGCTCAGAGACTTTCAATAACTTGCCCAATGTGGTCACACAACTGGTAAGTGCCCCATCCTGGTTTTGAACTTCATTTTGTCTACCACCAAAACAAGTATTCTCTCTGGTATGTCCCATTGCATGTTAAGTATCCATCATTGTGTTTAGTACATAATGAGATTCAATAAATAGTAGCTTGACAGGTTCCATTAATGATAACAAAAGAGCTGCCTCTTATCATGCAATCACTATGGGCTATGTGCTGTGCTAAGCCCTTTATATATATTATCTCAGTTAATCTTTACAACCACCAATAGATCTTGTCCATGAAAAAAAATTTCACTTATCACTGGAGAGAGGCACAAATTTTTACTGTGGTAAAGGAAGGCCAACTGTGTTGGCCATTAAAATATGCCTCTCAGATCTCCTTCTCCAGGCAGCATAATTGACTAAGAGTCCCAGGGCTGCATTCTGAAATCTCATTTCTTTCTTTACTCTGAGGTCCCAATTTCCACCAGCTACTCCCAACCAATGACTGAGTGCAACAGGGACACTAAAATCAGGCCCTCTCCTGGGAGATGTGAAATTCCTCTGATAAACAACTTCGGCTTGAGGACTCCTCAGTGTCCTCATCAAATTTTTCTTAGAATTGCACTTTGGTCTACAACGTTTCTGTCCAAACTTCCTTCCTACCTTCCCTCATTTGGAGTCAGACCTGCATTATAGTCTGAAGTTTCTCCCAGGCTTTCCCAGCTTCCTCCCCTTTTTTGCTCACAGGAATTTCCCCTAAACTTTTCTTGCAAGTTTAATTCTGTCTTGTATCTATTTTTTTTTTTTTTTAGCAGATCTGCTTCTTAGCAGAACCTACTAACACAGGAGTCTCACTGACATTGTAGTCTTAAATACAGTGTTTTACAGATAATTACTGAGTATCTGTTATTTACAGAGTTGCGTAAAAGATAAATTAAGCCAGCACCTATCCACAAGTAGCTTACAGTCTAGAAATACGTTTGGTGTGTCCAAAGATATGCTGTTAGTTGGTTACCTGATATGCCAGAAGGAGAGACCATCGTGGGCGGTCAGATTCCATCCTTTTGTGTTTTATGCTATTATCAGTGGGAATTCCATGCATGTTCCCTGGCAATGTGTTTCTTTGAAAACTTGGTTCTAAATCCAATATCAAACTGTGGTTTTTTGAATTGTAAGTGGAAATGGCTTGGCAGGAAGAAAAAAATGAACCAGCTGTCCTTGTCCAACTGTTTGAAATATGTATTTTCCAAGTATCCATTCTTTCCACTGTTTTTTTTTTTTTTTCCCAACAAAGACCCCACAAAATATGTTTGCACTCAGGAAGTCCTCCTCTCCTCTGAGGTAGATGAAGGTACAAAGAAAGTCATTGGCCTAAGCATTCTTTTTATTTATAGAACCGATTACTATCCATGTGTATCCCCCCCCACCCAAAGAAAAAAAGAAAAATATTTCCCTGAAATTTTCTTATGTAGATATTTGACTATTATTCTTTTCTTTCCTCAGAAAAAATCTGGGGACATATGTAACTCACACACACACACACACACACACACCAGAAACACACAGAAAAAGAGAAAGATAATTCCAGTTGCCTCTCTTGTTGAGTCTGAGAATTAAGAAATGAAAGACAATTCCAATTTTCTATCATTTTCTTGTTTGAGGGAAGTCATGGGATTTTATTTTAAAAAAGTAGCCATGAAGTCCAAAAACTAACAAGCACCTTTTTAACAAACATGTAGTCTGTAAAAACTGATGAATCATTCAGGAGGCAGGATGAAGGATGATATAGTCACTTCCACTGAAGAAGGGAGTTTGAGAGTTGTAGTATACTCTTTTTTTCTAGTTTCAGAGGTAGAATTTAGTGATTCATCAGTTGCATACAACACCCAGTGCTCATCACATCACCCGATTATCCCTTCCTCCCCCACCTCCCCTCCAGCAACACTGTTTGTTTCATAGAGTTCAGCATCTCTTATGGTTTGCCTCCCTCTCAATTTTCACCTTATTTTTCCTTCCCTTCCTTTATGTTCATCTGTTTTGTTTCTTAAATTCCATATATGAGTGAAGTTTGTTATATACTCTTAACAACTGACTACCCATGTCCTGCCTGAAATACCATGATTGTTTATGAAAAGTATCTTTAATAAAGCTGGATACAGTTTGAAAAAAAAGTCATGTGAACATGTTTTTTTCTCAAAATATCTTATTGTATTGTATTTACCCTTCCTGTGATGATGTGAGATAAGAAAATGTCTACGTGATGAGATGAAGTGAGGTGAATGATGTAGACACTGTGATGTAGCATTACTCTACTAATGACTGAAAGTAAGTCAGAAGAAGGATCACCTGCTTCCAGACAGAAGCTGACAGCAGGTAACCGAGATGGGGGGGTAGGGGAAACTAGTAATTTAGTCCCAATATGTTTTAAGTGAGCTATTCTTATCTTCCTTTAATGTAGCTCCTGGAGGGTAGGAATCAGCAGGTATCCTCCCTCCCTGTTATCCACCTCGCCCAGCAAAATACACAGTGATTTGCACATAAACCAATAAATAGGAAATGAAAATTGGATGTCTAGGAAAAATAAATCAATTATTTTTGCCTTCACATATATTTTAATTTTCTGGACTACTGACTGATCAAATTAGTAAAAGAGAAATATTTCAGAAATTCACAAAGATCTTTTCTATAAAAGAAAAGAATATATATTTTTTTATAGAAAAGATATATATATACATATACACAGACATTTGTAAATTGAACAATATTTCTCTTTAAATTTCTATGAACAAAACTATCCATGTGACCACAGAATTGTTAACTGGTTATTTTTGTCATTTAGAGTCATTTTTTTAATCTCTTTCTCTTTCCTGGCTCACTTTCTTTCTTTAAGTCTTTCTGGGAATTTTCCCTTTCAGACTGGGTCAAAAGGCTGTGGACTTTCTATTTGCTGTGAGATAGCCCACTGGAGGAAAACACTAACTGACCAGGATGGGCAGAGATAAGATTCTCCTGAGGAATAACTGAGTTTTAAGAGGCATTTCTCAGGGTTATATGGCATGGCATCTCGAGATGGTTAAGTCAGAATTGTAGCGGTTGGAAGGAATCAAGATTCTAGCAGGAAGTTTAAAGCATTTAAAAGCTGAGGCAGCACTGATCAAAATTTAAGGAGCCATCTGGGAAGCAACTCTGATTCCACAAGAAGCAGTCGCCAGTCTACCCCTTTTGTTTCATGCCCAGAATTTTTGGACACGAGTTGATAAGAGAAGCCGTGCAGGAAGAGAGAAAGTGCTTGCCATGCCAGTGGCTTTTCTCTTCCTTTTATGTTCCTTAACTCAGCAACAAACCATAATCCTTATTAAACACAAATACAACAGGGGCCATTTTCACCTGACAAGAATTGCACTCTGTAACTGAAAGCTATCATACACTTTTGCTAGCACATTTGGTGTTACTAATGACCTGGAATACTGAAAGATTTTTTCCAGTCCCTCAGACAAAAACAGAAGTGGCCACATCAGTTAGGCAGCACTAAAGAGAATTTTGAGCATCTGGGTATTTAAGTAATTAAGGTGGCCCAGAGTACTTCAGTCTATTATTAAGCACAGACCAAAAAAAGAAGTAGGTTCCATAATTCGCAGATATATTCC
This sequence comes from Mirounga leonina, assembly GCF_011800145.1. Classification (NCBI taxonomy): domain Eukaryota; kingdom Metazoa; phylum Chordata; class Mammalia; order Carnivora; family Phocidae; genus Mirounga; species Mirounga leonina. The sequence goes on from NW_023270431.1 coordinate 20,128,717, forward strand.
CTGTCTTATCTTCCTTGTGTCTTCTGCAGGCTGAGCCCTGGACTCAGAGTCCCAAGAACTGCAAATGAGCCCTGGTACCACTTACTATTTTGTAACTTGGGCAAATTACTTAGTCTCTTCAAGCCTGAATTTCCCCACCTACAAAACTGGATTTTTATCTGTCTTAGACAAAAGATCTTGTAAGGCTCAAAAGGGGAAATGGATATGAAAGCATTTTACAAATTCTAAATCACTATGCAAGAAAGATGGTGTTAAAGGAATTAGCTATTGGTGGGGGTCCTTTGCTGATCTTTGCTTGAGTTCCACTAACCATCTAACATTTGGGTGGTCCTGACTGACCACTGTGCAGTCCTCAGGCAGACCTTTCATTGTCTGAATCCAGTATTGGGTGGAGCATGAATGAATTGAAACCAAATCAAATCTGCATTCCACTTGTTCCTGACAGACCTCCTGGTCATTAGCATTCCAGAATTGTTTTCAGAGATGAGAATTGCAAGAGAAATAAAAATCATATGCTTTTAGGTCCCTACACTATAGGGAACTGCCTCCTGTGTTCTATTTAGTTATTTTGGAGCATCCAAATTAAATGATATCAGTTTATGTATTCCATAAGAAGGTACATAAATATTCATGTTCTTTGCTCAAGTTCTAAAAAACTGTAGTGAAAAGTATTCCTTTGCCCCTTGGATTTCAGTAAAGATGTTTTATTCTTCCTACTAAATCATTTCAAATTATGTTCCGTGCCCATAGTGTGCATTATATATCCTGCCAGTCAGTAGTTAGACTGCCTTGGCATTCATCCAGATGCTCATTTTTACATAAATGGTTTTAAAACACATTCTCTATATTACATCCTAATCTCATGCTGGCCCAGCAAAATATACATGATTCAATATAATGCAAATAATATTATGATGAGAAAAAGTTACCAAAGAGTCAAAATGGTGTTATAAAGACTTACTATAAAATCCATATGCTCGCTCTGAAAATGTTCCAAATAAGCACTAGAAACTGGACAGTTTAATGTGGTACTGAAAAGGTCAGATCAAGAAGCAGCAAGGCTCATGAAACCAAAGCACATGCAAAAGAAATGGCCAAACGAGTATCATGACTCCTGTAAAGAATTCCATATAACATGAGGCCCAAATTTCTAGTCCCAAACTTAATTTACTTCTGTTCATATCAGAGGCAAAATGTCTTTATGAGAAACACTGGAAAAGCAGAGTAATGTAGCTATTGTGTGTTTGCACTAATCCAAATCAGTGGAAAATTTAGCCACAAAATACCTTCCTTAGAATAAATGTGAACACCTACATTTTAAATCTCCCCACATACCAAGATTTTACATGTCCATCTGCCATTTAATTCAGTTGTCTGATGAGAATTCTCCATGTGCATCACACTTGACTATGCTTTCTATACAGTTTGCAGCTGGCTTTCTAGGATAATGTTTCAGGCATGGTTATTGGTTTATATATCCCTATGGTGCTTTTTCAGAGTGAACATCTTAAATAATTTTTGCTTACTTAAGTGCAGCTTCAAATATGCATCTTTTAAAAGGGACCTTGAAGGATTTGCCAAGACCTTTTAATGCAAACTTATGGCCTATCACAACACCATCCCTGTATTGTATCACATTCCCATAGTCCAGATGGAGAAACTGAGGCAGAAAGGGGAGACTGAGCCACAATATTCAGTAATTGAGTCCAGCAACAGAACTCATGTTTCCAAATTCCTTTCATTATAATAGTTTTCTCAAGTTGCCTTAGAAGATCTTCCTCCAGGCATGATCAGAACTCTGACAAACAACTAACTACTTTGCAAAACAACAAATTGTCTGCTGGAACTCCTTCAAACTGGCATATGTGAAATCAAAAGCCAATAGGACCAAATAACCTTGGCTCAGGCTGCATGACAATTCCAACAGTAAAACTCTGAAACGCAAACATGCAACCGTTCAGAAAAAAAATAAAAGCTTAAACATTTCTCTCAATCCAACATAAATCAAAACAAACAATAATGGTCATGAGAGGCTTCCAAACTGGCCTGGACAAAGCAAATCACTAAGCTCCAATGTAAAATAATTGCAGACAAGCTCTCTGAATCAGGCAGCAAACCCCCAGGGTAACATATCCTTTCCTCTTCTACTTTTCCCACCAATAGAGCCACCTGATCAGTGTGAACTTGGGGGGGTACCCGCTCCAAGCGGAAGTGGAAACCAACCCCCAACGTGAATTTAAATGAGAATAGGGATCAACAAAGTATTCATTCGATCACATATTTTTTGCATTGAGGGAAAGCACAAGAAAGTCAAAAAGGAACACAGAAATCATAGGCAGAAAGCAGGCTAAGCCAGCATTCTCCTAACTCTAGAATGAGAACTTGGAACAATGACAAGAAAAGATTGAATTTTGAGGATTCTCTGGTTTGTGGCTACTGCTAAATACCCTTATATTTTGATTCAAAATTATTTATTAATTCTTACAGCAACACTAGTAGCAATGTGCACTTAGGAATTTGGCCTTTTTTAAATCCAAAATTGATAGACTATTTCTGTCTCAATATATATATATATAAAATATAAATAATATAAATATATAAAGTGAGAATCAGTAAAAGACAAACAACGTCGCAGCAATCACTTGTAAGTCAGCGAAAATAATAGCAACGGAAACAAAAATCCTCACTTGCTAGCTGAGAGACACCACTCCCTCCCTTCAATAATGTTTGTTACAGCATAGGTATAATTTTATGTTTACTTTGCAATTATTTCACGACAAGTTCTTCCTCAGTTTAGGAGTCATTTTGGAAATGTTTTGAATGGCAAAGTATGTTTTGAATCATTCAAGAATTCATAGCAAATTAAACTATGCAAAACCAAATTTCATACATCTCCTAGACCTATTTCTAAACTGAGAGCCATTCAAAGAAATTATGTGTTCATGTATATTCCATCTGTTACAAATTCATGACTTTTCGAAAGGAAACTGTTCATAACGGGCATAGAATCATAAACTCGTAAGCTCAAAGACTTTGGAGACCACCTACTACAACGTGCTCAACAGAAAAGGAGACTGGGTTAATAGGTCAAACCCTAACCTGCAACATGACAGTTCCAAATAGAAAATAAATATATTAAGACATTGCTAATGACTTTGTAAAACATATTGCTGGCTATTACTCTTCCATTAAAGGCTTGTTCCAATCCTTTCTCACTAACTCCAAAAGAGAAGTCAGATTTGATATTTTATAACTTACTTCCTAAATATAAGAAGCCATACGTACACACAGCGAGCTGTCTATAATTCTGATTTTCACATATTGTTTGTATTTACTTATTCCTGAAGATAGCATTTTCAAAACTGTGAGTGGGAAATGTATGTGTGTCTTTAAGAAATATCCTGGGCACAGAGGAAACTTGAGTAGGTGCCTCTCTGTGGCCTCTGGAAGTGAGCAAGAATTAATATTCATGGCTGCATGTAATGAATTTTCACTGTCAAAATCACTGTGACATTTCAAGGGGAAAAAGTTCCACAACTTCTGAATAGCTATAGTGAGTGTATAATTTATGATATTACACCAACTGGTTATGCTTTCTTCCTGCAAAGAGAATGAATTGAATTGGTGGGTGTCAGCCAGCATATTAGAATGTGTCAGTTCATGGATCTCCTTTCACCCAAATAAGAAACTCTATTTGATAACTACTCTTGTATGCCAGATAAATCCAGATCTTAAGAACCCTTATTTCAGTAAAGTTGAAGGGCAGATACAAAACAGCAGGATTCCTGCAAATCCATGGAAACTTATCTATCAAAGAACCGCAGAATTCTAAACTTGAGACTATCTTGTAGAGCAACCTCCTTTCAAAGAGGAGAAAGCTCCAGCTAGAGAGGCGCAGTGCCTTGCTCCAATTTCACAGAGTATACCATACATACCATAAAGTATGGTTCATAACTAGAACTCCGAAGGCCAGTCTACCTGAGTGGTTCTTCTGACTGATAAATGCAATGAGAGAGCATGAGAGAAGTGGCTACTGTGGTTCTTCCTGAAATCAGAATGTGACCTCCATGTATACTCACATCTTTTCATCTGTGATCTCTGGTTGGTACTCAACTATCACACTGAGTTGATATTCACATGTTTATAAAATAAACCTAAACTTAACTCCTCTAGACTATTACTATTCAAAACATATCTTTTGTTTCCTCAAACTCCAAAACCTTGCTCTTAAAACTTTCACATAATAGTCCCATCTATAATTTAAAGATATCCTACATCCATCTCCTCTATGATGTTTTCCTACAGGCTTCAGCTAGAAAAGGAACCTTCTAAGCCCTAGGATATCCCTCTCACGCCTCTTATTTAGCATTTGTCACATGCTTCTCTGCAGTGATGATTTCTATGTGAACTTCATCTGCCCAACCATGTCTAAAACACTTAGAGATTAAGTCAGTACAGTATTTCTCCCTCAGTTACACTCCTAAAGCACACCATTTGTCTTTTGGGGAAGCCTATCAGCCCCTGCGAAGTCACAATCTGATTTGTATTATAGTGAATTATTCATGAATCTGGATCTTGCAACAAATTAAGAAGCCCTCATTGTCTAGGATTGTTTGTTTTTAAAAGCTCCTGTTGCATTTAATTAATTAATTTTATGTCCTTCTACCCTAAAAAACACCTGGCCATGCAAAATTGTGCAATGAAAACTACAGGGCTTCTCATGGTATGGGGTTAGGGGCACAACATGCTAAGAAAAAAAAGCAACATTAAAAAAAAAAAGATAGGAACCAATAAAAACAACAGTAGCACAATTTTATACATAAGTGGTTAAGAAATACATAAATACAATAGATATGGCACTCAACCTTCAAAAAGACCTGAGATTTGCTTGAGGAAGTGGGCATCAGAAGCACTGTAGCTTGTGAGTTACTGTCAAGTGGTAAAAGGGTGGGTTATCTGGAATCAGATGGAAAGTGTAACAGCAGATGTGGATGGGTGTGGCTCCTAACACACACAGAGAACTGAGGTAGATGGAGATGTATGAGGTGTCTGTGTTTTGTGTTTTCCCAGGCAGCTTGGTTCAGCTGGGTGCAGTTTCCTGCCATCCCTTAGTATTTCTTGCAAAGGAAACTGCATAAAGCCAAAGCAAAATTCATGTTATGCTCAAAGTGTTCCCTAATATATCAATTGCACTGGAACAAATTCACATTTTTAAAGTAAAGCGTTATAGCAGAAGTGACTGCATCTATATCTTTAGGTGCCGGCACTTTCATTCCTATGGATTAGATTCCCAGGATAGAGATTGATGGGTTGACGGATTTGTGTCTGTGTTTTTTGTTTTGTTTTGTTTTGTTTCGTTAGATATTGCCAGATTACACTCCAAATGGTTTTAACAAGATATTTTCTATTTTCACATCCTTAGAGAAAACAATTCCGTCCCATACCATACAGCCCATGTTTTTCCCAGTTTAAGGTAACAACTGTGAAACTGAGTGAGATTTCCAAGAAGGGATCCTGGATCCCGCTTTGTACTAGCCAAAGCAGCCAAATGGTTAACTTAAAGAACCAGGCTTTCCCTAGGACAACTAGAGAAAAGAGCTACTCTTACTTATCTGCCCTTCACCTCCATCTATGTTGCTCAGGACCAGAAAGATTCTTCAGACCCCAAGGTACCTTTTAAAATAATTTTTTTTCAGGTTATAAAAATTAAAAATTCTCTGTGGGGCAAGGCTGAAACATATTTTAAAAAGAAAGGGAAAATAATATTTACTTATGACTCCACCAGGTGGAGATAGCCAATTTTAATATATTGGTGAAGTCTATGTTGACATATGATACTTAATTCTATCTTGACTATTTTCATGTCGTAATTAAGGTGCTTTATAAATAACACTATATACTTGCATAATACCACATTTTACAATATATCTTAAATTCAGATATTTTTCTACTGTTAAAAATTAGATTTTTTCAAATGTTTTCTATTCTAAATATCTCTCCCATTGGCATTTTTGTGTATAGATAAATATAATTATTTCTTATATATTTGTATATATACATGTAGCCTACATATATTATATACATGTAATTATTGCTTTAGAATACTTTACGAGGAGAATTTCTGGATCAATATAAAAATATGTTTAAGGCTACTGACATACTTTGCAAAATTCCTTTTCCAAAAAGGTACACCATCTACAATTCTACAAATCCAGCCTTAACTAGATTTTAATATTTTTGTAAGTCTATCCTAATTAGATGTTTGAAATATTACATTTCCCTTAATTTGCATTTCTATTATGTAAGAATAAAATGGTTTTTTATTTTTAATAGCCACTGTCTTTCCTTTTCTGAAAATTTTCAGGTTCTTTTTTGTGCCTCGTAATTTGAGACATACTTAATCTTGACATATTAATTATATTAACCCTTTGTCTATTATATTTATGGCAAATATTTTAACATTTTGTTATTCATCTTTTTATTCTCTCAAGGTTTTTTTATATTACAGATGTTTTACTAAAGTTTTAAATTTTTATCTCATTAAACTTATCAAAGTTTCCCTTTGGTCACTTCAACTTGTTTGCAATTTGAGATTTTTTTTCAAATTACAATCTGTAAAATTCACCCTTGGTGATGTACAGTTCTATGGGTATCGAAAAAATAAATGGAGCCCTTTAATACCACCACAGTTGAGACAGAAAACAGTTTCATCACAGCAAAAATTCCCTCATGCACCCCCTCCACCCCTGAGCCCTAATTCCTGGCAATCACTGATCTGTTTTCCATCCATACAGTATTCCTAGGATGTCATATTATAGAATCACAACATGTAACCTTTGGGGTCTGGCTGCCTTCATTTAGCAAGGCAAATTTGAGATTCGTCCTTGTTGTGTTAGTCATAGGTCATTCTTTTCGTTGCTCAGTAGTAGTTCATGGTACAAATGTACCACAGTTTATCTGTTTACTACATGAAGGACATCTTAGTTTTTTCCAGTTTGAGGCAAATATGAATTAAGGTACTATACATTTCCATACAGATTTTGTGTGAATGCAAGTTTTCATTTCTCTTGGATAAATACCTAGAAGATTTCTAGATCATATGGTAAGTTCATGTTTAACTTTGTAAGAAACTGCAAAACTGTTTCCCAAGTGACTGTAGATTTTTGCATATCTACGAGCAATGCTCGGCTGTTCCAGTTGCTCCAATCACGGTCAGCACCTGGTATTATCAGTTAATTCTTTTAGCCATTCCAATATATATAAAGTGGTATCTTATTGTGGTTTTAATTTGCATCTCCTTAATGACAAATGAGGTTGAGCATATTTTCATATGCTTATTCATCTGTATATCTTCTTTGGAGAAGGGTGTGTTCAGATGTTTGCTGTTGCTATGGTTACCCTCAATACACCTCATTCTTCTTGTGTTTAGGGTAGAGACATATTTCCTAGAGGGCTTTCCTAACATCTCATCATCCCTCGGTCTTACACCTACGCTTTGCATTTACCTCAGAGAAGGGATGGCTCCATACTGTTGCAACACCCCCCCACCCCCCTCCCCACCCCCGCCAGGAGTTTTCAGCTGGTATTTGTTCCTTGACACTTAATTGCCCTGGAGGAGTGGTGGGATGGAAGCCTCTGGGTCAGGAGTGTTATTTTCAGTGTTCCCACCCCTCCTCCAGCTGTAGTTCTAGACCAGGGACAAATATATACCTGTGCCTCCCTCAGAGATAGAGGATTTTTCTCTATTCACTTACCCCAGATGCAAAGGCTTTTTACAGTCACCCTTCCCCACACACAGATTAAGGCTTTGCTTCAGAGAGGATGTAGGAGAGAAGTGTCCTGGTGGGGCTGTGGACATTCTGCAGTGACAGTAGCTCTATCAGTCTCGGTGAGTGAGATCCCATACTTTTGGGCTTATGCATAACCTCCATCCTTGCCACCACAGCTCATTGTGCCAGCACTGCGGAGACCAATGGCAAAGGCTAGCTGACAACAACAGGCCAAGACATTGTGTCCACTGGTGTTTAGTACTTATTCCTTGGGTGATGCCCTCCGGTAAGAGTTAACATTTCATAAAAAGACTTTCACACTTTTTTCCCAGCTGCTAGTTCTATCCATGTGCTTCTTTCCCAGACATCCTTTTCTCTAATATTCCAATATTTCTCCTTTCACCATAACCACCCCCACCCAGGTCCAACCACCAAACCATTAGCTACAACTCAGGAGTCCATGTATATTCTTATTTCTGGCTGCTTTTCTTTCTACACAAAATGGATGACCAAAGCTCTGCTTATTGGGAGAATTTTCCCTCACTACTCTCTTTCAGAGTTATCCCAAGCCGGATAGCAGGAATCCTTTTATAACCTGCCCCTATATATCAAGCCTACACATGTGTGAAACAAGCTCTGCTTTTATTCTCCCTCCATTGGCTGATCTTAAGGAACACCTCATGATTGTAAAATGAATGAGAGGCTCCGGTACAGTTTTAGATGACATGTGTCTGGACTACCATCTCATGCCTGACCCTAGATATGCCACTCCCCTCTTAAAATGGATAACTGTTTGCTATCTGACCTTATAGCTTTGTGAATCTGACAATATTCTGCTAATGATGAGCAGCTCTAACTACAAGGTCATCCTGTGTCTCAAGGTAAGACACTGTACCTCCATTCATTCCCAGCAGCAAACCAAGAGCTATTTCCAGCCAGTTTATAGTTCTCTACCACAAATGCATTACAATATCTACTGCATTACAATAGTTGCCGATGGTATGCCACTATTTCAAAACCACAGAGGTCTACATTGTGATTCCCCTACTGGACCTTTCCATAATCTCCATAGAATATCTTTTCCCACTGCAGATACTTTATTACCAAAAGGTCTGCTGAACAGCAGGCCCAATTGGCAGGGCTTATGTAATAGCCTGAGCTGCCACCAAAGCCTTTCCTCCTCTGGGCCTCACTCAAAGCCAGCAGTTTTCTGTCAGCTGGGAAATGTTATCAGAGTAGTATATCCAAGTGTGAAATATGCTGCCTCTGAACCAGGGAGGCCATCAAAGCACTGTGCTTCATTCTTAATGGTAGGAGTTTCCTTCACATTGGAGGGACATCCTGGTCACCTCACTAATGTGCTGGGAAAATGAATCTGCAGGTTATTTCCTACCATGTGTCTTACAAAGGCCTCCAACATACTTGTTTGTCTGGTCCAAATAACATGGTATCATCAATAAATCAGTGTGATATTTTATGGGACCTCCGGGTGGTCCAGGTCCTGTTGGACCACATTATGATAGAAGGTAGTAAAGTTAACAGGGCCCTGGGGTAAGACCACAGATGTATACTCTCGTTTCTCTCATGCAAATAAGACCTGCTTCTACCCGGAAAATAATGCATTTTTCAGATAAGCCTTGTACCTGAGGTTCTGCTCTAGCAAAGATATAGAAGCTACAATTGGAACTACCCTTTGGTTGAATATACTTTCCTATAAGACCCAATCTGGTTTTTGTAGGGGCCAGACAGGTGAATTAAATGAAGATGTGATAAGGAACTTTTCTGCATCCTTTAAATCTCCAAAGATGACATTAATATCTGTCACCACCCCTCTACTCAAGATATATATTGTTTTTAATTCACTGTTTTGACAGTAGAGGGGAGGCCAGTTTCAGATGCCCCCACTAAATCTTCCCATGGAAATTATAATGACAATTACGCCACAGGCTTAGAACCCAGTATGTATAGACTGCCAACTACCAAGTATGTCTATTCCAATTATACATTCAGGGACTGGGGAAATAATAACAGGGTGAGTCTATGACTCCAGTGAATCCATGTGATCTAGTATTGGACCAGGACTTCATCCCTTATCTGGCCCCATTTCCCCACTCTGACAAGGGTACTATGATGATGTTTCAGGTACCTAGGTATCAATGTCAACTCAGACACTATGTCCACTAGTCCTTACAGTGTCTAGGTATTACCCATTTCCCAACAGACAGTTACCTGGGTAAATATTCTAAGTCCGTTTGGGAAAGAACTGAGGGATTATCACTGTATTTAATTGCCATGGTGTTGTAGGCTCCCTCCTCATGGGGATCAGGCGTCTTCCTGTGTCAGTGGGTCCAGAAAGTACAACTTTCCTTTGGGTGTCTGTTTTGGCATTTTGATCATCCATTCTTGATTTCTTTTGTCAGTATAAATTAAGTAATATTCTTGTAAGTAATATTCTGCCCATCTATTTTGCCCCTGATTTTTCTTTAAATCGTCACCAGAGCTCTATTCAGGTCAGGTCCCCTGGCTGCCAAGCTGACCAGCTATTCATTATGATAACTACACGTACCTTGTTTAGAGTTAAGTGCTCCCATATGGTCTTTTTACCAGCCTGTACTTAAATAGGACAGGGATCAATCAGCTTCTCAGCCATGCAGGTGCATGTCTTCCAAATTCCTCACCACTTTAGTGAATAACATGGCCATCAGGCCTTCCTGTGGAATGTAGTCAGCTGGTGGGTGTTCCAGACTTATTTAGATATCTACTCGAGCAGGCCCTGATCTCTCAGCGTTTTGATCCCTGCCTCTACTATCTGCCACAGGAGTCCAGACATTTCTACTTCACTTAATGTGGGTTCTCATTTTTTGCAAGATTCCAAGAGCCATCTGAGCAGCATATTAGCTCCATCTCCTGAGTTCTTGATAGGGTGTTAAATCCTATAACCTGGAAGGGCACTCTCATGTAGATAAATTCTCCCTTATCCAACTTGATGTTCTATTTCTACCCCTTGATCCAACACCCTAAGGATATAAATACATTACACACACCCTCCTGTGCTCCTGCCTGTACATATTAGCCTGGCCCTGTAGTTCCTTAGGTATATATTCTCTTTGCTCCTTTAGCAGGCCCAGCACTCCCTGGCTGGGTTACGTTGTGAATTAACCCTAGTTCTTGATCTGGCATCCAGGAGTGTAGGTAAAGACAGTTCCTGAAGGGAATGTTTGTAGTCTCTAACATCCTGTGTCATCCTTAAGATGCAAGGAGGACTAGCATTTAACAGTATGGAGTGGGCCACTTCTGTGGCTCCAGAGTTCAAGAAGATCTGAAGATTCACAGTTTCTAAAGACATAAACACAGATGTCCCCATTTCAAGCCTTGGGATCCTACTGCTTTCTAACCAGGGCCCTAATCTTATTAAAGTAGACTTGCTGAGGTTGAAAATTCAACCTACTCTGAAGTTCCACTAAGCTCATAATCAAACTTGATCCTCAAATTTTTCTTCCTCTGATTGTAGGAGGTAAAATTCTCTTTGATGGTGCCAAGGCAGCCCTCTGGTTTGCACACTTCACCTTAAATTCGTAATTAGCCATCCTTAGCTTTTAATTGTTTTTTTTCCAATGCATTGCTTGCACATAGCAAAAGCCAGCTGATTCCACTGGCCTAATAATCACTAATTTACCAGAACTTCTCAAATGCCTGAGATATTGATCCTACCAGAATATTCCCTTTCACTGTATCCCATCTCATTTCACCACTTGAGAATGTTCTAACTGCACTGTTACAGCATGCCAGAGGCTCAATGTCCAACCCATCATCAGGGATGGGGTTTTCATTGTCCTCCTGCCAGTAGTTGATCCAGCTCCAAAATTCCATTGTAGAATCTTAGACCACTACTGACCAACTAGTATTTAAGCTGGGTTCCCCAGAGAACAGACTCCCAGGCTGAACAACACCCATATATGAGTAAGTTGAACTGTTGTACAGTTGTAAGGGGCCTCAGCCAATCCTACAAGAAGCCCTGGAGCTAGAATAGCTACTCAGTTTTCTAGAATTGAGCCAAGGAGGCAGGGTCTTTGTACCCCCACATACATCAATGTGACCTGTCTCCAGGGAGAGAGATACCCTTGAACAAGGCAGTTCCCTTTGTTCTAGAACAATTTCCAGAAACACTCAGCTGTAAGGTGTCCACAGCCATTACTCCCCACAGGTGTGGGAATGGGTGCCACAGACCTACAGGATGAATCTAGATGATACAGTACTTACTACACAATTCCACAACAGCAACAAAATTGTAGTTGGAAAAGATATTTATAAAAGTCAGTATCCTCTATCTCTCCAAAATAAATAACTAAGCCTTAAAAAAAAAAAGTATAATGATCAGGTAGGAGAACAAATGATGTTCTAAGTGGGGAATTTGACATGCTCAAGCAAAAGTGGGGTTTGACTATTACAATTATCTGGAAAAATGTTCATAGAATTCCACATAATGAACAGGTATGAGAATAACTTACAAATGGAAAAATTAATATCTAGTCACTAGTAAATAAAAATAGGAAAAGACCAAACAAACTCAGGCTGAGCGATGAGCTCTCATTGCACAACGTGTGGTGTTAGTCACACAACCTCCCCAGCCCTGAATCCATCTCCACCTTTCAGTTGATGCACTGGGTCTAAACAAATAAGCCCTGCCTATCTTCCCTTCTACCACTCACTGTGTTCTGCCTCAAGGGCAGGGCAGTAATGGTGGGGGAGGTCTGATTACAAAACGGATAATGTTCTGTGCAATACATCAACTAATACTATTCAGTCAGCTCTCTATTTCAACTGGGAAAAACTAGCAAAGAGAGGGGTGGGGGAGGGGCATCTAGTTGCCAGTTCCTCAGGCAAAAAGCTTGGAAGCCACCACTCTGTCCCAATAGCAAGCAAAAAGCTGAACAGACTTAAAAATCAACAACTCATCTTGTATCTGTAATAGAGGAGAGAACACAGGGCAATCCACTACCCCCAAGATTAGTGAGAGGCAAATAGAGGGAGTCACGGCTTCCTGGAATAGAGACTTACCTTTGGAATCAAAGGTAGGAAACAGGGAACTGTAGTTGCCGAATTGTTGGAGGCTCTACAGACAAGTCTGAGAGTTAAAAACTCCACAGAGACCCAGTCATAGGGGGACCCCACAATATTGTGAGATTTACCTCCAGGAGCACCAACCAGATTCCCTCAGAAAACATCAGGAGAAAAATCCTCTTCAGCTTCCCGCAGAGGGAATAAGAAAGGAACCATTTTGAAATATCCCAGAGTGCTCCCTGTTCTTCTCTCACATGGGGGAAGGGAAATACCCAACTCCAGCCCACTCTAGCCATCCTATAACCACCTAAGGGGGGAAAAAAAGACCTGTAAAACTCTTGTGAAGTTCACAGTCCAGAGGCACAGGCTCACTAAAACACTGAGACCTAATCATAGGACTGTGTGGAATGCTTCCCCTCCCCTGACACCTCACCATCACATTACTAAAGACTCATTTTACAGTTGTTCCTTTTACCTGGTACAACATGTTCAGCTACAGAGAAAAACTATAAGGCGTTCCAAACAGCAAAAAACACAATTTGAAGAAGCAGAGCAAGCATCAGGAGCAGACATGGAAGGGGTATTAGAATTATCAGGCCAGGCATTGAAAACTATTATTAACATGCTAAGGGTTCTAATGAATAAAGTAGACAACATACAAGGCAATGTAAACAGAGAGATGGAAATCCTAAAGAACAACAACAACAACAAAAAAAAACCTAGAGAAAAACACTGTAACAGAAATAAAGAATGCCTTTGGGGCACCTGGGTGGCTCTGTGAGTTAAGCATCTGACTCTTGGTTTCAGCTCAGGTCATGATCTCAGGGTGGTGAGATTAAGCCCCTCCTCCATTGGGCTGTATGCTCAGTGGGGAGCCTGCTTGGGATTCTCTCTCTCTCCTCTCCCTCTGCCCCAACCCCCACTTGCACTTTCTCTCTCTCAAATAAATAAATAAAATCTTTAAAAAAAAAAAAGAATTCCTTTGATCAATTTATTAGTAGACTAGACACAGCTGAGGAAAGAATCTCTGAGCTTGAGGGTATCTCAATAGAAACCTTCAAAACTGAAAAACAAAGACGATACCTATGCTAATTTATTAGTAGTAGTATTAATATTAGCCACTGTGTAAGCAATCTCCTTTCCCTGTGTTCTTGGTTTGTCAGAACAGTCTACCAGAAGCAAGAGTTGGTTTTTTAGTATTTTAAATTGTGGCCCTCTAGAGGACCAGCAACCCAACTGTGCTTGTTTAATGTGGTTTGTTCTGCACCATATGCGTGTGGGCTTTTAATAAATACTATTTGATGATGATGATGAGTTCCTGGAGACAGAGCTGTGTTCGGCAGAGTCGCTATATTATGCTTGGCCTAACTTTCTGCTACTCAACTCCAGGAATGCTCTTCTGAACAGTACAGAAACTTCTGAAATTTCCATTTGAGGTGAAGTACCACTGCCAGGAAGCCTCACAAAGGGAGTCATTAACCCTCACCTTTATTTCTTGTGGCCCCTTCCAAACTGACCCTCAGAAGGGCTTTCTCAGCAGGCTGCCCTGGAGCTCTCAGCAGCCCTGTGCATTCCACAGCAATGCTATCTGCCATGGTTCCCGGGAAAGCAAGAGGCTCACAGCCGCTGAGCTCAGTGGGCCAATTCCCAAAGTCCAAACTGTGGAGAACAGTTTATTACAACTCCACCAAAAGGAAAAACACAACCAAGGACCCACAGACTTCAGCCCCTAATCAATACAAAATGAGCTTACAGCTCCAGGGACTCAGACAAGGCTTAAACTTTTTAAAAACAATGTTTGCATTAAAAACAGTGATGTATTAAAACACCAAGCCTGAAATCTAAGATCAAAAGCAAAGACTTTTTCTCCTCATAACTTACATTAAAGTGATGGGGGGTGGGGAGGGGAGTGGTAATGAAGGGCTTTTTATCCAATGGGGATCAGGCCCTTTGAAAGAGCACAAGCTCTTTTCATAGGTAGTTTATTTTCCAATCCAGGAGGGCTTGGGTTTTCTGTTGGTAAGTTCTCCTCACTGCTATAAAACTAGATTTGCCAACTACATTTGAATTAAAAGTCTTTTTTGTTTCAGATGTGCCCCTTTATTTTTAGAAGATAAAGAATTTCTTCTTGGGTGAAATGTAAACTTTCTTACCTATGAAACAACTACCCTACTGCCCAAGAGCTGTAGTTGGAAAGGGTCTAGTGACCCCTGGTCCAACCTTTCCAAGTAGGATGCTTTGAACAGAGTGCTGTAAATGAACAATGCTTCCTTTCAGACAACCTGGCTTCTCCAAACACAGAGATAGCTGTGATGCTTTGCCAAAGACCAAGAGAGAGCCCTGAGTTTAACAGTGATGACCTGGTCTTGAAGCAAATTTATGAGCTTTGCAGACAGTCTGTCCATGCAGGCTTAGACCTGGTTTTCAAGGTTCACTGAGACTACTGCTTGAAATAGCAGAGAAGAGTGAAAAGAGATTCAAGAGAGTAGAAGGACATCAAATTACATTTGAGGGCAAAGAAGACACAGGGAGTGGCCTGAGATCACTTGCCTCTTCTTGGAAAACATAAAGACTACGAATTGAATATTGCAGAAGTCATAGAAATGAGAAATCTTGCCTTACTGCACCTAAGTTTATGTTTGCTGTTATACGCCAAGCCATTTAATCAAATTTTACAGCCACTTGATCAATCATTTCATCAGGTTTTTAAATTCATCCACAGAGATTCTGCAACAATATCCTGGAGATTTTTTTTTTTTTTTTTTTTTTTTTTGCATTGTGGAGAAGTCTGTTGTTACTGGCAATGTGTGTAGGAACTAGTCCTGGTGACCTCTCTGTGAACCCACCAAAAAGTCAAAATTTGCAATTTCTTGTTCAGTGTAAAGCTGAGCTTTGACCTTGAGGACTTTGTTGTGGTGGCTTTCCCCAGGAAATCAAAGAGACTGGTCATTTCCCAAGTCCCCAGAAGCAGTTCTGTTGTGAGAATCTCTCAGGGGCCTCTGAGTAAGCATCTTTCAATTTAATGCTTCAAATACAAATTTTCATTGGTATACAGAAACTATAATCTATATTTCAGGTCTTGCAAGAGGTGACAGGAAGACAAAAGGAAGTGGAAAAAAAAGGGAACTGTTTTTGAGAAAAGAGGTGACATGTTATAAAGTGTAAGAGGAGGGGGGTCTGTTTGTGCTGATGAGAGTATCAGTCTTTCCATCTTTTTGGAATGTCTCACTTCTTTTGTCAGGTACCTTCCATTGTTCTTGCTGGCTCTTCTCAAGTAGAGAGCAAATACTTTCTCTGCCAATTACAACTGAATGTCTTACACCTCTGCTGGGAACATTCTGTAGGTTGGACTTCATTCCAATTTACTTGGATGCCCTTCCTGTTGACCTTATTTTCCTTGCGTCTCACTTATCAGCCCTCCCCAAGAACTCAGGTACTGCTAATCTACAGCTCACCCAGATGTTGACATAACTTTTGTCACCAGCAATATTACTTGTCAAGAGCAGTTGTGCGTGCTATCAGATGTCCGGAGTTCAGAGGATCATCCTTAGGATAAACTTCAGTGAGACGCTCAATTTGTAGTTTATTCACCCATTTCCTCTTCCTCTTGTTTACCCAGCCCATGGGACAATTTCTCTCTCTAAGAAGCACATGGCTTTGTGAGGGTCAACATCAGTAAGACAGTATTAATTGAATGAGCGTCCACTATTTGCCAAAACTTTGTGAGAAAAACAAAATGTACATCATGAACAGAGCTGAAAAGGACCCTACAGCTTCAGTGTACAAGTATTAGGTCTCAAACAAAGAAACTGGGATCCAGAAAAGTAATTTTTTCAAATCATCTTACAATACTGTGGTGGAACTAAATAAGAAAACAGTTCTTATCACAACTGCTGGGCTCTCACATGCTCATGGGGCTTCCAATTTAGTTGCAATGACAACTTAAATTCTGTAATATTCTTAAATTCTGTAACATTATAACCCATTTCCATATAAACTTACATGGTTCCTCTAGTTTAAAAAAAAGCTATGCTGTTTGAAATTGTTTATTGATGGCTCATCTTCCTGATGTTCTCTACAAAAGCAAGCTCTAAAGAGCTAAAGCATTATTTTATTCTTTCCATTATTCAAATTCTCACTGACCTCATAGGTCCCAGGAAATCCTTTCTATCAACAGTCCTAAAAGAGTCATAAAAGAACGTACAAGTCAGCAGTGACCTCAGTAAATACAGAACTGCGTATGACAGGAGGTCTGAGTGGGAAGCCTCAGAACTACATGTAATAATTGAAAGATGGTAACTCTTATTCTGACCAGTAAAAATTATGATAAATTAAGCTTAGTAAAGCATTCAGTAGTGTCCAAATTTTTTTAAATTTTTTTCCAGATATCTTTATTTTTTTAATTTAAATTCAATTAACATATAATGTGTTTATTGGTTTCAAAGGTAGAGGTCAGTCTTAGGTAATACCCAGTGCTTGTTACATCACATGCCCTCCTTAATGTCCATCACCCAGTTATCCCATTCCTCTACCTCCTTCCCCTCCAGCAACCTTCAGTTTGTTTCCTATGATTAAGGATCTCTTATGGTTTGTCTCCCTCTCTGGTTTCATCTTGTTTTATTTTTTCCTCTCTTCTGTTTTGTTTCTTAAATTCCATATATGTGTGAGATCATATGATAGTTGTCTTTCTCTGATTCACTTATTTTGCTTAGCATAATACCCTCTAGTTCTATCCACGTCACTGCAAATGGCAAGATTTCATTTATTTTGATGGCTGAGTAATATTCTATTGTGTGTGTGTGTGTGTGTATATATATATATATATACCACAGCTTCTCTGTCCATTTAATCAAAGCATTTGCTTCCAAATTTTTAATCCAAATAATCCATTTACTACTAAACACATGTGTCTCAAGTCTGGTCCAGAGTTCCACTGAAGGAAGCATGTGTGTATGCATGCATGTGCATGCATACAACTTTCACTTAGTGAGACTCTGTGGAATAATTACCATGTGTAGACTAGAGGGACTTAGAGAAGAAACAAGAAAGCAATCCCTGTTTTAGAAGCCATCTTGCTCCGCCCTCGATGCACCTGCCTTCATCCAAGTGTCTCATCTTTTGACTTGGACTACATATACCCCAGGTGTTGGGAAGAAAACATATAAAGAGCAGTCCTTACTTCAAATTTTTCCTCCCAATACCTAATCTACGCTGAAGTTCATTCTTGCTTGTGGTGTGTATGGTCCTACTTTTTCAGATCTTTTGAGTCAAATCCTCAACCTCTTATACAGACTCTTGGCCGGTATTACTAATGCTGTATTTTCTGATACTACCTGGACCCTGAGTCCTTAGGGTCTCTCTATTTACTGGCCTGGGTTCACTGTCTCTGCAGCCCGCATTTCTCAAGATACCTATTTGCTACCTCTGGACTTCACCAATGGTACCCTTGATACTATCATTGCTAGACCTTTCTGACTTTCCAGTATCTTCTATTCCTGATATTTTAGAAAGAAATTAATGTTGACAAAGAAGACATGTGAGTGAGGTCTTAAAAAATATCAGGGTGTAGATGAAAACCTTCTGGGGGATGAGCATGATCAAAAGTCATTCATTAACATTTAGAACTGCTCATAAATTAGCAGACCTACATAAGTCTGACTTTCTAACAATCCAAACATTTTTGTAATATTTTCAACATTTTGTCAGAAAAATTAAAAGGCATTAAAACAAACTTACATAAGGAATTTAGTCTAAAAATTTTCTCCTGGATGTATGTCCTAGGGTCAGTATATATTCAGAATGATCTCTTTCATCCTGTATAGTCAATTCCAGAATCTCACACCAATGATCCTGGAGCAACGACAGTCTTTTCTTCATTGATTTAGGATTAAAATGGCCCTATGGCCTCCTGTAGACATAAACTAGTAGCAGACATTGATGTATGTTGAAATAATTTTCAATATCAAAAGTTTGATCCCTTGGGGTGCCTGGGTGGCTCAGTCGTTAAGCATCTGCCTTCAGCTCAGGCCATGATCCCAGGGTACTGGGATCGAGTCCCGCATCGGGCTCCCTGTTCAGCGGGAAGCTTGCTTCTCCCTCTCCCACTCCCCCTGCTTGTGTTCCCTCTCTCGCTTTCTCTCTCTCCGTCAAATAAATAAATAAAAATCTTTTTAAAAGAAGTTTGATCCCTTAATTTTTCAGAAATAAATTAAATAGACATTAACTTCTAATATTCCAGCTAACTGAATATTTAAAAATACTAATTTTTAAATATTGAATACAATGGAAGTTTATTATAACCTGCTTTGTTAAATATTTGTATATCTGAGAACTGTCAGTTCCCTAAAATATGCCTGCGCTGAGATGACATCACTAATTCTGCATCTACCAGTAATTATATTTAATCAAGTAATTTGAAGTTTTTAAGCCTCAATTCTCTCATGTGTAAAATAGGGTGGTAGTTGTTCAAGTGAATGAAATTTAAAGTCCCTTCCAACTGTGAAGTTATTTGAGTAAGTAGATTTTATAACACTATTTGTGTATCATCCAAATATTAGTCCTGTCCTTTGGCAAAAATTTAAAAAAAATTTTTTTAAATAAGCACAAAATAAAGTCTCATACAACGTCTCAGTGTGCTAAAAGCCTGTAATTCTCATTGACTCTGAAAGGAGTTCTGCAGATGTGGAAGGAAGAACATAAATTACTGTGCCTCTGTGAAGTGAAACTGAATGACTGTGACCCAACCAGCTGCACCAAGAATGACTTCACTTGAGCTGTGCTTTGGTGCCTTGCACTCAAACCAGCTGTGCCACAATCTCTGATCCAATTTTATTTGGAACAAGAAAGTGTTAGGAGAGGCAAGAGAGACTATTTACCTGCAGGAGATTAGACATTCAGAGATACCAGAACTAACTTGCAAGTCATTGGTGATTAGGAAATTTCTCAGAGACATCTGCTAGGTTTTTCTGTTTTGTTTTGTTTCAAACCAATATTCAGTTGAATATCAACCATATACCAGACTCCATAGGAACAGAAGGATAAATAAGGCATACTCTTGCCTTAAACTCTGTAGGGAGAAAAGACATCCACAAATAGATATAGCACAATGCAGTAGGGACTGACCCACAAATAACTGATATGACATTCTCCAAGAACTCCAAATAGGTCCTTGGCTAATCATCAAGTCACTGTGATATATATCACATACACATAAACAATATGTATACACACACATTTATTGCAAGTCAAGAAATATGACCATGGTAATTAAATATTTTTAAAACAATATTGAGCTGAATAAACTTGGGGAAAATTCAGTGAGGCATGTAATTATAATCCTAATGACCCGTTTTACCTCATTAATAAAAGTGTTGGCATTTGTTGTTCTAGCAGAGATCAATAAATCTGTTCAAGGTAGATAGACATTTCATACATATCCATGTATTCAATGAAATGTTCCTTGGAAACACTAAACTAAAAGCAAAATGGATGACTCCACCCCAACACACTGTTCCTTGGAATTCCTGACAATCTTGCTTAAAAATCAAAGCATTACAATTTCTAATTTTTATTGTCTTTTCATGTAAATAGTTTTCAATGGAAATCTTTAATATCTAATGGAAATGGCACATTTAGTAGAAAATACAGAATAAACCTGAATGTGAGTAACAGTTTAAACTTCGTTACAAGATTGGCTACATGCATATAACTCCTCTCTCCAAAAACGTGCTCAAATGTCAGTAAAGGAATAAAAAGATGTACATCTTAGAAGAACAAAAATAATGGGAAAGAAAACAACAGAGTATGAGAGAGTTCAACAACTTTTTGGAACACTGCTGGACCAATGGTAACTAATAACTGATAAAGGAGTAGTAACTAAATTAACTACAATCTGAAGTGTTTACAAAGGAAGGCCTGAACTCAGTTTCCTTAGAAGCAGAAACTGAAATAGGAATTCCTGCACAAATGATTTACTGTTGGGGTACTCTCAGGAGAAACTTATACAGGCAATGAGGGAATCAGGCTAAAGCAGAAGAAGAGGCAAGTCAGCCATGTGATTTTAGAGGAAGTCTAGCCCCACCCTGATCCCACAGAGAGCACCGGAGGATAAAGCATATTAAAAGCTATCCCGACTAACATAACATAATAGAGTAAAATTAAATGAAAAACAAGGCTATCCCATCCAGAAAGGAGGAGGCTGGGCTGTTATACCCCTGCATAGTTACTGCATGGCCATGGGGCTGCCCCAGGCAGAGAGAGAAAAGTGCCATGTCCCTCAGTCTAGGACCATCTTGCAAAAACCTATGTGTAGGTGTGAGCCATTAGCACCAGAATCTGCAGCAGCAGGGGGCTGGCATACACTCCTAGTAAGAGGGATCTGAGCAGGGTATCACCAGCATCTTCTACAGTACTCCCCTTGCCCAGCTCCGTCCGCTTGCTTCTCACATTAAGTTTACCCTGGTCCCTGCTTCTCTAGGATTTTGGTTGGCTGCAATTTCCAGTACAACTTATAGGAGGAGAGGTAGTGGGATGAGCTATTGTCTCCCTGCTGAAGTTGTTCCCAAAATCATAACTGACATACATCTCCCTTTGCTATTGATATATGCAACAACACAACAACATGGCTGAATCTCAAAATAATTACACCAAGTGAAAGAAGCCATACAAAAAAATAAACAGTACAAATGGTATGATTCCTCTTATATAAAACTCTAGAAAATAAAATCTAATTGATAAAAGAAAGATTAAGGGCTGCCTGGGGAAAAGTTAAATGGACAGAAGCAGGAGAAAGTGATTACAAGGGAGCAAGAGGAAACTTTTGGGGGCAATATGTATGTTCAACATCTTGATTGTGATGATAGTTTCATGAGTGTACATGTCTAAACTTATCAAATTGTGTACTATAAATATGTGCAAGTGACTGTAGCCAATGATAATTCAACAGAGCTCTCGAAAATATACTCAAAAAAGGAATAATTTTTAAATAAATACAGGAAGTAAGTAACCCATTTTATTCAGATGTCATTAATTAATTCATTCAATAGTTACCATATGACTCCTTTGTGTGAGGCATTGTGCTAGATATTGGGAGCAGAAATATTTCTAGAATATGATACCCCTTCCTAACGACTTCACAGATTCCTGAAATAATGGTCACCTACAATTTGAGAAAGATAAGCCATGATATTTGTTTCAAAGATGGTAGTTAATGTTCCTTACATTTCCTTTATATCAAAATATTGAATAAATTTAATAAATAATGTTAGCAGTCCCTTTCACATAAAGCCTTCTTTTATTAGTAGCTGTTTCTGTGTTAGTCTCACTTTACTAACCATTGCTCCTTTGGGTGGCAAGAGTATCTTCCCCTTTTAATGCTAGTGTATTAATGTTCCAAAATCATCATTACTTATTGACCATCCCTAATAATGCAGCGAACTCTTAATCCATATTTTGACAGTGGATTTTCCAGAAACCTAGTTTTGGTCCTTGCACCCTTCTGCAATTAGGGACATTTCATTGCTTGTTAGCACCTCCACCAAGGGTGTTCAGTAGGAAAGAAGAGGTAAAAAATCCATCCAAAATTCTGCTGAGAATAATAAAATCTTAACATTGGAAGTAATCTCCAAAGTTATCTATTCCTACAATTATCCAGTGCTAGAATCTCCTCTAGCCTGTCCCGGACATACTCACCTAAACTAGATCCTGCTTGAACATTCTGAATAACATAGCCAGTGCTTAGTTGCTACAATAACAACATTTATGGTGCCCTGGTTTAGCTCTCTTTCATGTTAGCAGTTCAAATAGAAGCTCCACGGTGATTGGAAACAATATTTAAACTTTGGTTAGGAAATAGTAATATGTATGGTAGTTATTATATACACACATAATCACACAATGTTTGAAAGAAAAAGAAGAAAGAAAGAAAAGAAAGAAAGAAAGAGAGAGAGAAAGAAAGAAAGAAAGAAAGAAAGAAAAGAAAGAAAGAAAGAAAGAAAGAAAGAAAGAAAGAAAGAAAGAAAGAAAGAAAGAAAGAAAGAAAGAAAGGAGGGAGGCAGTTGGGAGGGAAGAAGAAAAGAAAAAAGAAAAGAAAAGAAAAAAGAAGGAAGGAAGGAAGAAAGAAAGGGAGAAAAGGAAGGAAGGAAGGAGAGAAAAAAAAGAAAAGAAAAGAAAGGGAGGGAGGGAAGGAGGGAAGAAATGTTAAACTAAAGAATGAGTCCATTAGTACTATGGGCTGAACTGTATCCCCCTCCAAATTCTTTAGTTGAAGCCCTAATCCTCAATGTGACTGAACTTGGAGATAGTGCTTTGGGGTTCAATGAGTTCATAAGGGAGGGCTCCTACTGGGGTAGGATTAGTGGTCTTATAAGGAGAGGGAGAAGAAAAAGATCTCTCTCTCTACTATGTGAGGACACAGCAAGGAGGCGGCCATCTGCAAGCCAAGAAGAGGACCCTCACCAGAACCTGACCATGGTCTCAGACTTCCAGCCCCCAGAAATGTAAGAAAATAAATTTCTGTTGTCCAAGCCACTCAGTCTATGGTATTTTAGTATTGCAGCTCTAGCTTCTTACTAACAAATTTAGTCTTAGGAAGACTTTTCGGAAGTCCATTAAGGCATTAAGTCCATTAAAGCTCAAAATACTCTTATATACCTCAACCCAATTTAAAAAATGTTAAAGACTCACTTTTGTTCAGACCACTTATTCAGTCTTAACTTGATTTTTTTTTTTTTTTTGAAAGAAAGCAAAAAGAATATGGGAGAGAAAGGAACACGTAAAAGGGGAGATTGGATGCCAGGATCCTGGACAATATCATCTGACATAACTGATGCTCAGTTGCTCTTCTATAAAATGAACAGCTGAAATTTTAAGTGACTCCAAATCATTCCTCCCTTTACAGACTCTCTAAACCTTTCAATCTAAAAGGACCTTATAATATTGGAGGAAAAGGAACAGATTTGTGATCTGTTTGGCTAAATGTGTAAAGGACTCTCTAATCAGATAAGAGGGAATGATAACTACTTGCTAACAATGAGCATTATAGAATTCTCCATAAGGAAGATGAATTTTTCCTATTGAGGATTAAAGTGCCCTAAAAGTGAGCCTTATTATTATTTGAAGATCAAGTGTGAAAAGAAAAATTATACTTGAGGCCTCCAAAATTTTAGTCTGTAATTTCCCCTTCTATCTAAAATGATTCATTCATCCAACATACATTAGAGACCTAAATACAAAGACGAAGCTTGATTCCAACACTGGGAGTCAAGAACTGGAGAGCACTCTAATATTAGTTTTTCTAACGAACTCAATAAACATCAATAATTGGAGGTATGTATATTTTAATGTGCAAATATCTCTCTATTTAATACAACAAAATATGCACACTGAAGGAGAAGGTTATGCTCGATTCAGGGAATTTTAATGTAGGAAGACACTTCAGATACACTCTTTACTGAAGTCACTTCAGATGGCCTCAGAGATAGCAAGGTGCCCCCTTGTTGGAGCTTCCACAGTATTTGATTATCTCCCCTGTAACTGCATCTTGTTACATTATAATATCCATTTAAATATGTCTAGATATTGGGGCACCTGGATGGTTAAGTGTTCGACTCTTGATTTCGGCTCAGGTCATGATCTCAGAATTCTGAGATGGAGCCCGACACCATGCTGGGCATGGAGCCCGCCTAAGATTCTCTCCCTCTCCCTCTGCCCCTCCCCCGCCCCTACCCCCCTCTCTTTCTCAAAAAGGAAAAGTAGCATGCAGGTAAGAAACTGGTACCTCACTCAAGCTCCACTTCTGTGTCCACTTGGGAATAACCAGAAAAACTAGCAGTATAAAGAAAAACAAAAAATTTAAAACAAGAGGAGATGGTATAAAAAGAAACTGATTTGAATAGAAGCTTCTCTAAAGAAGTTATAGAAAAGGCCAATAAACACCTGAAAAGATGCTCAGCATCATTAGTCACCAGGGAAATGCAAATAAAAACCATAACAAGATACCACTTCATACCCACTAGTATGGTTGTAATCAGAAAGACAAACAATAAGGTCATAAAAAAAGGTAACAAGTGTTGACAAGAATTTGGAGAAATTGGAACTGTTATGGTAGAAATGTAAAATAGTGCAGCCACTTGGAAACAGTCCAGTAGTTCCTCAAACAGTGAACAGTATAGTCTTTTACTGTACTTTGCATTCAGTAGAAGTTCAATGCATAATTGTGGCAATTGAATGAACAAACCTTTTCTTCCCTTTAGAGTTCTCATAATCCTTTGGGGAGAAAAGTTGAGGCCATAGTAAAATTAACCATTTTACCATTTCAAACAGTTACTATATCACCCAGAAACTCCACTCCTAGGATATATCCAAGAGAAATGAAAACATATGACTACACAAAACATGTACATCAATGTTTGCAGCAGCATTATTCACAATAGCCAAATAGTGGAAACAATCCAAATGTCTATCAACTGATGAATGGATAAACAAAATGTGGTATATCCATGCAATGGAAAGGTAGTATAACAATAAAAGGTGGTAAAAAGTACTGATGCTATGTACATACATGCTACAACATGAATGAACCTTGAAAACATATGCTAAGTGAAAGAATCCAGACACAGAAGACCAGACATTACATGATTCCATTTTATAAAGTGTCTAGGACAAGCAAGTCCATAGAGAAAGAAAGTAGTGAGTGGTTACCAGGGGCTTGGAGAAAGGCAGAATGGCAGGTGACTTCTAATGGTCTTTTGGGAGTGATGAAATGTTATGGAATTAAATGGTTTGCACAATTTTGTTAATATAACAATCACTAAAATACCTCAAAAGCATGAATTTTATGGTATGTAAATTACCTCAATAAAAATGCAAAAAAAGAAAGGAAACTACATAAGATGGCCAAACTTATATGAAATAAATGTCTTCATGAAACAATTTTTTTAATGGTGCTATGTAGAACCTGGTACAAAGTAAAATGAAATATTAGTACCTATTAAGCCTCACAAGAGAAATTGAAGGAACCCAGTGTCTATTTAGAGCCTGGTTATGTCAAGTCCCAAGATAAGTGCATTTTCTACGTTTTCTCATTAATATTTTGAGCAATATATTACACATTTTACAAATGAGAAAACAAAGTCTCAAAGAGGTTAACTAATTTTCCCAAGATCACACAGTAATGTAGGGCAGACCTGGGAATCCAGTTCAGATATACCTAACCCCAAAGCATGTATTCTTTCCACTCTAGCACATGCTTCCTTAGATAGTTTCAAATTCTATAAAGTTCCATTTCTTGCAAGTTCCTCCAGAAGTTGTGAAGTAAACTAGAACAAACTTATCTTCAAAGGCCTATGCAAATGCTGGGCAAAATTGATAAGCTCAACGCACTCCTTTATTTGTCCTACCTGCCTTCTTGATCATTTCCTTCATGATTGCCAAAATAGGGAAGAGCAATTTACCCCAAAGCCCCTGCCTATACCTGTATCCCTGCAGGATGTCTAGTTCATCATTATGGTTCCCAAGCCTTTGACTATACTTTGCATTCAGTAGGAGTTCAATGCATAATTGTGGCAACTGAACGAACAAACCTTTTCTTCCCTTTATTTAGAGTTCTCATAATCCTTCAGGGAGAAAGGTTGAGGCCACAGTAAAGTTAACCATTTTACCATTTCATGACCAGATGCACCCCAACAAACTTTCTTTGCAGGAACATGTAACTATGAACAGACTTGGTAGATGGGAAGCTGTTCCCCAGTCCTTCTTACAGAGGGCTATAGACTGATAGCCATGACCATCGTCCACATAACTGTTTGGATTATACCCTTTAGTCCTGTGTGGTGGGACCATGTGGCCAGTTCTGGAGAACAGGTTGAAAGTTAAAGGAACAGATATTACTTGTGGGTTGAACATAATTCCTGATCTCCTACACACCTCTCGGCAACTGCTGAGATGGTAGCTGCTCCCTCAGGCACAGGAGGAACTGTAGAACAGAGCCCCCAACTGACCCACATGGACATTTCATTAACCACTGAAATGTTGAGGTTTTTTGTTTCTACAGCATGACCTAGCCCATCCTGACTGATTCAAGTCTCTGAAGTCAAGATTATGTGTGAGAAGAGTGAGCAGTACAATTTAACTGGAACATCCTTGACCATGACAAACTGGAGAAGATAGGGTCAGAAAGATAGCTTGGGGTCAGATAATACAAAGCCTTGAAACTCAGACTAGTGTAGAAGGTTTATTGAAGAAGGAAATTACTATAAGAGGGAAGAATAATTACAAGAAGGGTTGAAGAGATACCTGAGGAGAGAAAGCGGCTACTAGGCAGGAGATGCTAAAAATCAATCTGAGAAGTACAAAAGCCCATACTGGGAATGGAGCTGCATTAATTGTCTATTGCTACCATGTCAAGTTACCACAAATTTAGTGCCTTACAACCACACAAGCTTATTACCTTACAGCTCTGTAAATTAGAAGTATGAACTGGATCTCACTGTTTAAAATCGAGGTATCAGCAGGTCTTCATCCCTTTCTAGAGGCTCTAGGGGATAATCCCTTTCCTCACCTTTCTTAGCTTCTAGCCATCATTTACATCGCTTGGCACTGTCTTCAAAGTCAGCAAGGTAGCATCTCTCTGACCTTTCTTCTTTTGTTTACATCTTTTTCTCTTAACACAGCTAGGAAAGGTTCTCTGTTTTGGAAGGCTCATGTGATTAGATTGGGCCCACTCAGATAATCCAAGATAACCCCATCCCAATGTCCTTAATGACATCTGCAGAGTCTCTTGAGACAATGGATCTGGGGATTAGGACATGGCCATCTTTAGGAAGCCATTATTCCACCTATTCCAGTAACCAATTATAAAGAGTGAGGAAGAGTCAAAGAATCAAGAAACAAGAGTGTGGTACTGTATTTTAATGTACTCTGAGCTACAGCAGGCCAGCCCACTGTTCTGAGGCCCCAAAGCAGCAAGTTCAATGGTTGGAATGAGAAGTAATCGGGCCTGTACTTTGTGAGTGATAGGGAATGTGTGGTGCAGACAGTTGTGTCCATGATGCCCTGAGATTAATCCTTGGCATGCACAACACATAGGTTCAATAAATACAGCCTGAATGAATGGATGTGTGGATGAAATGTTGACTAAATAAATAGGACTTGACAGTAGTCTGGATACAGAAGGCACCAGAAAGAGAAGAATAAAAATATTTGACAGTCAGTGAAGCAGCTAGGAGAGGTACAAGGCTAGACTTTAAAGAAAACATGGGAGAGAATTACATGGAATTTCTTTCCAGCTGTGCTCTGAAAATTTTATTGTTTTTCAGAATTTAATTTCTTTTACATAGCTGAAGGAGCAGATATGCTGGCAAAGAGATGTAAGCTAGAGAACTGTAAGAAATCATATTAACTATATGTTTAGAAAAGGGTTATTGGGCACATGTTTTCCAGGAAACCAAAACTAGACATAATATTTGTGAGAAAGAATTGGGGAAACTTCTAATTAGAAGAGCGGAATCATTTTTAAAGGAGATTTTATCTTTAAAGAGATCCAAAGAGATAGGACCATGTTTTAATTATGAAACAATGTTTCTGAATGTGCGTGCCTTAGAGCTCTCCAGTGGAGGTATTCTGCATCTGGGCCTATTGACTCAGTAACATGTAGTGAAAACTGAAAACTATAATAAATCGCAACCCTGTGGGCAACACCCAATTAGATTTCTTTCTGGCTTTTGCACAGTGGTGGCAATGGCTGTAATCCAAAACATAAACAAAAACTCACATGGAAGCAACAAACACATTTTTTAAAATTATATTATTCCCCAATCCAAAGAACTTTTTTGTCTAAGACTTTGTCTGTGGTTTATTCATATTACTGAGTAACTCCACCCAGTGAACATAAAGCACAGATGACTCCAAAAAGGCAGCATTTACATAGTCTAATGATTCCCATGTACGGATGATAAATGTACATGCCAAGAAGTTTGGCAATTCCTTTTGGGAAATTGACTTAATAAGATGGTGACAAATGAAGTGTGTGCACAGTCAGTCCCATGATAACCCAGACATTTCTATTCTCATCTCAGGAAAAGAAAGCTATTCGACCTCCATTACCAACGTGCTTTAAAGCAACATGTAAATAATGGGCAAACTGCCACAAGTTAGATTTGCTAAAAACAGTCCCATGGTATAAATAGAAACCAGAGCTATAACCATTGCTAATGCAATATGAGAGTTGATGAGAATGACAAAGTCTTAAACCTCTTGTTTCTCGAAACAGTCTAGAGAACCAACAAACATTGATAAAACAAGAACCAGAAATAATCAATTTGGCCTGTCGCTTGAATTATGAGTTCTTCCAGACATCCACATTCGTTATCCTACTAAGGTAAATTGTCTCTGGTTAAACTTTAACCTTATACTGGTTTTCCCCACCACTCAATACATTCTTGTTTACTGGGCATCTGGGTATGACCGTGCTGCTCACTTAGGAGCACTACCTACATAGGAGATAAAATAAGATTTGCATTTCCTATTGGGTCTTTCTATGACTTTATCAATATCTAATGGGATTTGCCTAATTGAGGATGTTATAAAGATGAGTCGAGAAGAACTGACCCCCTACTGTGGAATAGTTAACAAGCACATGCAAGTATACATACATATAACATACAAACACAAGAGTATTTATCTGGGGTTTACCACCAATCTATCAAACCTCTAATAAGGGTACCTAGAGTCATACTCTAAACACACCCTTGGTTTTCCTCTGTTCTGTTTCCAACGCTATGTCGCTTTTACTCCAAGCAAAACTTGGTACAATGAGATTTCATCTTTTCATCGTTGGTGCCCTCTCGGACTGGTAGCACAACAGCCTGATTTCCGTCTTGTTTCTTGCTTGGTGCCTCTGTCATTTTTACTCATTGATCCATGCTTTTCCATAAATATTTATTGAAAATGACTCTGTGTCCAGGGACTATGGCCGGCACTGGAAATGTATTGGAGAACAAGACACAGATGTTTGCCTCTCAACTTTCCCTCGCAGATCAAGTCTTAGCCTGATTCTTCCAGCTATGACCCTCCCCGTCTCAGAATAGTTCAATACGCCAAGAGGACCCCATGGCCACTACCCTGGCGCTGATCATCGGGCAAGCATCCCAACCAAGCTGTCCCTGCCCCTCCAAAGGTGGCATAGAAGACATCTGTACAATGGCAGGGCCTCTGCCCTAGATTGGTACTGCAGCATCCCGCACTGGACTGTCTCTTTTTGGTGTCGAGGTAGATGCTACAAAGCATTTGTAGCCACTCACCCTGCAATTTCTCAAAGGTCAATGTCGAAACTATGTTGAAGAACTCCACTGCATTTACTTATTTTTTTTACATTGGTTACTTTTTAATTTCTGCTCTTACTAGCCTTGTATAAATCTGTGCCATTCTGGGGTATCAGGAGATGGCTCTCTTGGGCACTACTCACTCCCTTTACACAATACCAGTGTCTTCTGCTTCAAGGGAAGGGGTAGGTACATGGAAGAAATGGATTAGGTGTAGAAAGGAATACCTTTTTAGATGAATGCTGTCTAGAAGACTCACAAGCCCTTTCCTCTCTGTCTCTCCAAATGTCCCTTCAAGGGAAAACCAAAAACAGAAACAAAAAACACTGATTACTAAATTAAGTCTACAGGCTCAGATGATTGCTGTTTAACTTTTGCTTGCCCACAACATGTTTACACCCACCCGGAGAAAGTAGCCTCATGTTAGTATCAAATGAAAAAAAATCATACACAGTATGGAAATTTAGTTGCAAACTACACACATCCAAAATACAGGAATTTCCAAATACAAATTGGGGACAGAGGGAAGTTTTTAAACCATCCAATGAGTTGTCTATGTTAAGAATTTCTAACAAATCTGCACAAAATTCTCTGCTATAAATAAAATGCTTTGACCAAATTTCCAAACTTTTCTCCAATTTTCTCCCAATTATATTACAGTCTAATATTGAGTCAGTCTGCTTTACACAGGCAAATAGATTTGGTACATTGACATGGAGTCAAACTATCTGAAGTCTATATCCCTCCACATGGGACAGTATCTGAAATTATGTGGATATCACCCCACACAGTAGAAAACTTTCCTCTGGGCAAAGTATTTAAAGGGAACAAAATATTTGCAAAATAAAAGCAGAGAAAAACTCTAGCCTTTACAATTCCAAGGATTTGCTAGCCATGCACCTGTGTTCTCTTTACCCCTGCCCAACTCAATAATTTTCTGACACACAAAGGCAGCTACTATGGGAATAATGTATCTCTTTTCTCATCTACTGAGTTGCCCTACATTAATCACAGCTAATGAAAATGAAATGACATAATATATGTGGAAATACTTTGAAAAGCCTCAAGCGCTATCCGTACTTAAGAGGGAGTGGTGATAGTGATGGTCCTAGAGGTGGGGATGTGGCAATTTCTTTGACAGTGTTTCCCAATTTAGGGCATACAAAGAAGATAATTTTGTGAAAAGACCCTTAGAGAGGCAGCTCAGTGTGGGGTTGGTTCGGTAACCGAATAATCCTAGAATTAACACTATGTATAATGTCTATCTTTCAGAACTTGAAAAAGCACATTAGCCATTGAAGTCTTGGAATAGCCCTGCAATGAGGAAAGCTGCCTAATTTTAATAATCCAAAATTTCTGAAACATAAATCCTTTGGACATATTTTTCTCTACATAACATCTATTAATATTCCTAGGCACTAAGGGCACCTGGGTGGCTCCACCAGTTAAGCATCTCACTCTTGGTTTCAGCTCAGGTAGTGATCTCAGAGTCCTGGGATCAAGCCCCGTGGTGGCTGGGCTCCGCGCTCAGTGGGGAGACTGCTTAATGATTCTCTCCCTCTCCCTCTGCCCCTCCCCATGCTGGTGAGCTCTCTCCCTCCCTCTCTCTCCCTCAAATAAATAAAATAAATCTTAAAAAAAATTCCTAGGCACTAGACTCCCACAGAGTGTTACTATTACTATTATTATTACTGTTATTATTATTATTTATAAGGAACAGAGAATTAGATTCTCACTTCACTGAATAGGCCAACTTCTTCCCCTCATAAGACCCCAAATTCTTGCCTATACTAACAACATGATAGGTGGAATTCTTAATTTATGAGTTAAACTAGTGATACTGACATTGCCTTCAAAAATTAAGACCCAGATTGGGACCTAAAAGGGTTGTCCCAAATACCCCAAATTTATCATTTTTATGCATATGCCTATATATATGTTTGTCATAAAGAGGAATATTCAGATGAAAATATATTCATGGTTATATTCATGGATTTTAAAGATGGTCATCTTCATAGTCTCAAAATGGAAATTAACCAACAAAAGTTTACTAGTGCAATTAGCCCTATGCTAGTATTTTGAACAACAGTTTCCTGCTTTCAAGGAGCTCACAGTCTTTTTGACTTCTCAATTTGAGCAATTTATAATCTAGAAGGCAGAAGTTAGCACAAGATAACACAAATTAAAATAGCAAATAATATTCATTTGTGTTGATACAAACGTGTTATCCTCAGAAATGTCCAGTAAGAAACCCTCTTGGTCTAGTCCATTGAAAGTGGGGAATGGGGGGCGAATGGATGGCTTAGTTGGTTAAGTGACTGCCTTCGGCTCAGGTCATGATCCTGGAGTCCCGGGATCGAGTCCCGCATCGGGCTTCCTGCTCAGCGGGGAGTCTTCTTCTCCCTCTGACCTTCCCCCCCTCTCCTGCTCTCTCTCTCATTCTCTCTTTCAAATAAATAAAATCTTTAAAAAAAAAAAGTGGGGAATGGGGAAGCCCATGTGATCCTGAACAATGGTCTTCCTATCCCACGTGGCCAGATGCGATCCCAGTATCCACGTGAAACTCTCTGATAATAAGTCTAGCACAGGAAGTCTAATAAAAATGAAGGTTCCAGAAAGGATGCAAAATACACACAAGATAAAACTAAATTGAAAACTAAGAGAATGAAGAATTAGAACATGGAAGAAATGAGGATGGGAAAAATAAGATGAGACCAAAACAGAGTAACACAGACTCCTTCTCTAAAGTCCAATGGAAACAAAGCTGTAAGTAACAGCTTACAAGAGTTACAAGAGTGTCAAGGGATCTAGCCACTTTTTGCACAGAAATTTAAGTCTCACTTCTTAACAGGTCATTTCTGTTCCCACTCCCTTCCACAGTAATCTAAAGCCCATTTAACTACGCGTCAATAGCTGTGATTCTTTTAAGGTTTCTTGCAAATAGACTTAACTACTTCCTTATGCATCATGTGAAACTCCAAGATTGTGACTTTCCTTCTAGGAAAACAAGTGGGCTACCAGAGATGAAAAGATCTGGTATTGGCACACTGAGTGTACTTACAAAACCATATGGTGGCTCTAAGCTGAGGTGAGAAGGGCTAACCATTATATGTCCACATTTAAGACATAAATCCATGAATAATGTAGTAGCCAAGGTATGTAGGACTCTAAATTATCCCCTTTCTTGTCATGGAGGTTCTATAAGGACATCTTATAAGATATTTCCCTTAAAAGGAAATAGATGAGAATGAGATACCATAAGATGGTATCTAGCCATCATGGAGGGTCCAAAAATAAGTGGCCACAGTTCTTAAGTGCATTCAGCATTAGCTGCAGCCTATTGTTCATTCACTCAGTCAATCAAAAGCCTTAGAGTGTGACGGTATATACCAGAAGAGTACATTTGGGCCCTTTTTATTTCAAAGCAATATTAAAACACACCTGCTCAAATAACCCTTTTACTTCCACTGACTTACCAGGCAGGAAGACTCAGTTTGCAGAACAAAATGCAGACTGACCCCCCGTGATTCTCAACTAAAAAACATAAAGCATATCATTATATCTTCACCCTAACAAGTAAGGACCAAGCTTTTCTTTTCTGTGTGTTTCTTGATTCCATCTTTTCACTTACACTTTGCATTCTGAGTTACCATCTCAAAGCTCCCCCTAATGAGCAAAGACCTCCTCTGAGCTCCTGTCATAGAGCCCAGTACTTATCTTGCCCATAGAATTTGCCGTGTTGAATAAAAATGATCTATTTCTCTCCATCTCCCCGACAAGACTGTTTAAATTCCTTGAAAGTGGGAACCAAGCCATGTTGGTCTTTGGGACTTCAGCTTCTACAATGCTGCCAGAAATATACCAGCAGCTCTAAATGTTTGTTGTTGTTGTTGTTTAGTTTTTTTGTATTGTTTTGTTTTGTTGAGCTAAATGGGGTATAAGGGGTTAGGAATAGAGAAAGGTAGGAGAGGAGTTAATAATTTACTTTTTTTAAAGTTCCACAATCCACAAACCTATATTGACCACCCATTCTATGCTAGGCCTAGTGTCAGGAAAAGGAGTTAAACCTTCAAGGAGAAAGCAGTGAAGTTAAGGAGGAAAGAGGTGAGCATATGTATAAAACACTAGATAGCAAAAAATGTCGTAAGAGAAGTACCGACTTTCCTGGGAGCTTCAGAAAAAGGATCAGAAAACATTTCCTGAAGAAGGCAGTATTGAAGTAATAAAGGATGTGAGCCTGTGTCCACGGGTGGTTCTGGCAACAGGAGCTCCAAGCGCCATCACGTGGAAGATGAAGAGTCAAGGGCACAGACCTTGTGAAAAGCAAATTGTCTCCCCTGACAGAAGCACAGGGTATGTGAATGGAGTTGGAAATGAAGACTGGGCTTGAATCATGGAAGGGGGCGGGGGGGGAATTTGAATGCCAGAATACAAATTCAGATTTTTTTACAAATCGAATAATGTGCTGCCATTAAAGTTGCCTGAACGAAGGCATGACATAATCATTGCTGGGTTTAGGGTGATTGCTCTCAAGGCAACATGCAAGGTGATTTGAGGATAGGACATAGTAGTCTAAGGTGAGGGCACTTAGATCTCTCATCTCAGATAAACATTTTTGCCTGTCAAACTGGAGTTCTTCATGAAAATCTTAAGTTGTGTAAGATGTAACTCTGAGCAGGAAATAAGGGATTTATTATAATTGAACATGAGGTAAATATTAACAAGAACCTAAGAGGGCAAACCACAATCAGAAAGAATGGAGGATAGAAGACAAAGCAGAGTTAAGAATTATTTAGCAAGGGAATTCTAGGATCAGGACAATTCCCAGACAGTAGATAGGGTCTAGGGTGCCATAAAATAAGGGTGAAGTGTATTTTACTAGCACTCTAGAAGGCCTTTGCTTTTCCACTCCTGAGTAAGAAATAATCCCTGGACTATATCTCCCCCTCTTCATTGCACTGGCCCCATGAGAGAATTCCTACATTGAAATTTTTTAAGGTATAAAAAAAAGAACAGAGTAACTCTAGTTGTCACTGGTTATGGGGAGGGTGAGAGCCAGAAAAACGCTCACAGATTCCAGTAAAAATCAAATCATTTGGGAAACTAAAGGAGCTATAACAATTTAAACTATATTGAAAAGGGCAACCAAGATTTTCCCCCTTAAAGAAATAAAGCGATGAGGCACTGGGGAGAGGGGGGAATTTCCAGGAAAGTGGGAGACCTGTAGAGAGCTCCTTAGGAAATCAAATCAATTAATTTGGACATCAGGTAAATCTGGCACAATGGATAGAATTTTCAGAAACCAGGGATAGGTGTGGTGTGGTCCCATTTCCATCAGGCAAAATGATAATTACTACTTGATTCAGAGAAAGAGAGTTAAAAGGCTTCCAGGTTTCGAGGCTGACAGCTAACACAGGAGACTTCTGCCAGGCCCTACGACTTAGAGCAGCAGTGCTTACCATTACGGGCTAGCTAAGTGGCGATGGTACGCCCCACTTTGGGATTCTGAGCCTGGAATACAGCCAAGGCTTGATATTGGGGTGTAATCCCCTTGTAGCAAAAACTGGATTCTTGCATTATGAGCTCTTACTCCCACACCTAAAGCTAAGCATGTGCATCATTGAATGTTGGGTTGACTTCATGGGGAAGAGTAAGAGGATCATCTACTGGACTGGCACAGGGTAGGCATCTGAAGGGTGGCAAGAAGTTTAGAGAATGTCTGGTTAAGTTTTCTTATTTTGCATACGGACACTAAATCCAAAAATGATAAAACATCGGCCCCAAGTTTTCACGGGTAGTTGGTGGCCGAGCTGGGACTAAACCCCAGATTTCCTGACTCTCTGTCCAGTGCTCTTTACAAAGTCAGTGGGAGCTGTGAGGCAGTCGTCTGTAGGATCACCCGAGTCAGCTCTCTACTATCTGGACCAACAGGAAAACAGTGACTCACAGAATCCAGGCATTCCTTTGGAATGCAGGAGAGGTGTGCCTTTCTTCTATGCTCTGAGCCTTTTCAATTTCTGTAAATAAAACCCTATTTTAAATGCCCTTGGGTGCTGGCAATTGTGAGTGCCTCACAGGCCAAGATCATATGTGGTGATACTTAGAACAAGCTTAGGCTGACTCACTGATGGATCATTTGATAGATGGAGAGAAAATGTCTGTACATCAAACTTCAAATCGTCAGTGATTTTTGCTTAGACTAAAAGCCATGTTCATTTGCATTTTGAAGCACTTAGGAGTGGCAGGTAAAATGAGAGGCTAAAATTTGCCAAGGGTAACACATGTAAAATCACTGCAAGTTAGCTGTTTAAAAGCGTACATGTGAAGGTAGAGCTTTTAATGCCAGGTTCCACTGTTCTCTAATCCAAGAACCCTTGAGAACTCATGATCTCATTCGTCAGACCTACTATCTGCGAGTGGATACCTTCTGAGAACCATAAAGCTGCCACAGGTAAATGACACACAGAGCAGACACCACGCTTCACATTAATCACATCTGTCATCCTGGCCATACTCTGGCAGAGTCCTGCCTTTCTCTCTCCTTACAACCACACAGGGCACTGATAGAAATAGTCACCACTCTGTCTGCCACCTCACACAGGCCTCCAAGTCCACAGGACAAAGACACTCCGATTTCTCTAAGTACCCTAATGGCCCTAGACATACCATGCTCATTTATCTGCAAAGCTACTATATAGTCACTATTCAAAGAAAAGCGAAATCTTAATAGACGTCTCATTGCCTACAGTGCACTGTTCAGACTACCGAGGTGACATATAAGGCCTCCAGCAGGCTGATCCCACCTCTCCTTTCCTGTTCCTTCACCTCATTATTCTGCTACATAGACCCTTCCCTTTTAATCATGCTGGCCAATTTACTATCCCCCCAAATATTACTGTGCCTTCCTCAGCTGAACACATCCTCTTCCTTGTCCTACTGTTCATCACCCATGTATCCAAATGCTACTTTCCATGGCTCAGCTCATTGCCAACTTCTCCTCTTTGCTACCCAACTAACAAAATTTCATGCTTCTTTTCCTCCGTGAGGACAGATCTACATTCTTGTTTTCTTCTGCTTTGAATACCCCACACTATCTGGTATCCATTCTTAATAAATATGTGTTAATTGATTAATTCCAAATAAGCAAAAAAAGGGGGGTCCATATTTAAAGCTCTTTAAAATAAGGTAATAATCTGGAGCTGTTGTTATATTATCCACACAATGGAAACTTCAGAGCATCTAGTATGTGGTCATTGGATTCCTTTCTTTCCGCAGAAGACCAAATTAGGTCATTTCAAACCTCAGTCACCTTCAGAGAGATTCTAGGAGGGCACGCTAAGAACCAGCAAAGGAATCACATTCCTGGATTCCTTACTTGTTTCCAGATCTGCTACTGAATCAGATTTAGGCAAGTGTGAACTGGAGAAATGAACTAATCATTAGCACCATCCAAACAAAATGAAAGGAGCTCTTTTGTTATGTTGGCTGGATATTCAGGTTTAAAAGAAGAGAGTGAAGGAAGAAAAAGGAGAAGAAAAGTACAGCCATCAATTGCCTTCCCTTTGAATGTACTTTTCTTGCCTTTTCTGTTTCTAATTTTTTTACAACTGTGTGATGGAACTAGAATATTTGAAAGGCATAAAATTAGGATTGAAAAGATGATTTGCTGTAATCTAATGAGGATATTTCCTGACATGTTTACCAGATGCTCCTCTAACTGGGTCTTGTCTAGTTTGTCCAGAATACATTTCTTTGCTAAATTAAAAAGTGCCAGATGTGGTACCCTGCCTATAAAATGACATCTGACTTCAGGGGTCAGAGCCAGAATAGTCAGTGCAGTCCTATTTCTAGGTCTAGTAACAAGGGTTATTCATTTCATAGACTTAATTTCATGGGTTTGGCCACATTCTTAAAAGACAAATATACTATTTAGAAAGAGGAAAACTGAGTTATGGAGGATGAGAAAAGAGTAAAACCAAATAGCAAATAGGCAAGAAAGTTAATGTGAACATTCTAGCTTTCTAAGCATTCATTAACTCTTTTTTTATTCATTAAACTAATAATAGTGGTTATTTTCTATGTGTCAGTGCTCAACAGTGTCATTTATTCAATTATACCATAAATATCCATTGAGTATTTATTTTCTGCTAGCTAGTTAACCACTAGATATAACTTCTTTGCAGCCTAAAAGTTACTGAATATAATGCAAATGGGGGGATAGACATGAAAAATTAAAAATATTAAAACAAAGAAGCAATTTCCAAAAAATCATACCATCTGGAATAATTGTTCCAATGTCAAATTTGTCTATGATAAATTTTAAAATTTTCATCTGGTATATCACTAATCTTCCTTCAAACCCCAGGCACATGGGGTTCTACTTTGTTGATTTCCACATGTATCCAATTGAGAAAAAGCTTAGTTACAAAGGAAGCAATGGAAGCTTTGGGTTCCAGAGGACAGAAGGGAATATGGCTATGTAAAAAACTAAGTCCAGTGTAAACTTCCCACATGTGGCAACTAGTATTATTGTTACCCAATGCCACTATTGGGCATTTTCTTAATGGATTTCTTTAAATCTTTTTTTATAGTTGTGACCTTCTTTAGACCAATGGTTCTTATAGGGAGGAGAGAATTTTGCCCCCTTACCCCGGGGACATTTGCCTAAGTGTAGAGACATTCTCAGTTTCACCACTTAGGAAGGAGGATGATACTGGCATCAGGTATGTAGAGACCAGAGAGGCCGTTCAACATTATGCAGTGCACAGAAGTCCCCACAACATAGAATTATCCAGCCCAAGATGTCATAGTACCCAGTTTGAGAAACGCTGCTCTTGTCCATCATTTTTCCTTCTCTTGGAGCCTGGTAACCCTCAAAGACATCAGGATCTAACCTGAGACCGAGCTACGTGTTTTATATGACAGCCTGGTGCACAGAGTTCACAAGCTTTGAAAGCTCAGTAGCTGAGACTCCCCATCTTGTAAGTTTGAGCTAGGTGCTTAACCCTTTCTAAGAGTCCCTTCTTAAAAAAAAAAATCTACACAACACTCACCTCATGAGGATGTGGTGAACACTGAATCAGGTTTTCTATCTAGATATATTTATGTAAAGACCTATTGAGTAAAAGTCCTCTTATTCTTCTCAGTCCACTTACCCTACCCCCACCCCTCCCTTTCCCCTCTCAGTACCCCCCATCCTCAAGGCTCAGGTTCTCCCTTTAAAAATGTTTTAATTCCCTTGGTGGCAGAAATCAAGCTTGGGCTGGGAAGTGAGTCACCACTCAGCAGCTAAAGGAGCTTGTTTTTCTTTCTCTGAATGTATTTCTCAAGAATTTCAGCCTGATTCTTCAGCCGTTTGTTGGTTGAATCCTCTCTTAATGTTTAAGACACACAGAGAGTGAGCTACGGCCCTAAGACGTTTTCCAATTGTTAGGAATGAAAGTTTTTTCAATGCCGAAAATAAGCAGAGGGCAGAGTCCTGCAATCCGGGTACATAAGCAGATGTTGGAGGACCGAGGTTGGTTCTGAGGTTCCTTTCTCCACAAGCCAATCTCAGCTGCTCCTCCCCAACCTTTGCTGGATTTACCTTAATGCTGCGGAAGTCTCCAGAGGGGCCTCTGGGTGCTGCATGCTACCGGCAGCACAGGGAGACCTTTCTTGTCAAACAGGCACTGCCGGGAGCGAGGCGTGGAGCGCGGCTGCCACCGGCGGGCGGCGGGACTGACGGGGCTGCGGGCGCAGGCGCACCGGCTCCGCGCCGCGCGCTCGACTCCGCGCCCTCGGCCCCGCGCCGCTGCCGGCCGGGCGGCCGCCAGCACTTGCGCTGTGCTCCTCCGACGCCCAGCTGCCCCTCCTTGGCCTCGCCCAGGAACCCTTCCGTTTTCCTGAACCCTTATTAGTTTTTCAAGGTCACAGAAAACACCTTTAGTCGTCACAGTCACCCACAGCTCCCCTCTTAAAAAAAAAAAAAAAGTCATACAAGAACAAAATAATCCAATTCCCCTTTCCTTCCAGACCTTGCGTGTTTGTCTCTCCGTGTCTTCTGTTCATTTTCTCCCCAACCCTCTTCCCCCTCTGTGCTCTACACCCCTTTCTCTAGTGCTCCTCGTTCCCTCTTTTTTTCTTTCTTTCTCCCTCCCTCTCCCGTTTCCATTCCTTGCACCGCTTCTACACCCCTCTCCCGCCCCGTCTCTCCTCCCTCCGTCGGGCTCCTGCTCTGCCCTCTCCGCCCCTCCCCGGAGCAGAGCGTCCAGCTTCTCCCGGGGCTGCCCGCCCGCCGCCCCTTGCCTGCCCACCTACTACGAGGAGCAGCTCCTCCCACCTGCCCATAAAAGCCAAGCGCGTGTTACCAGAGCCGATCAGAGCACTTTCCGGTCCTCTCCTGTGGGAGCCCCCTGAGCCTTTCTCCGGGATCTTACGTGCTCAAGGTAAGATAAAAGATAACACTTCTGCAGGCATCTGACCTCCTCGGGGTTGCTGCGAGGGTGGGAAGTAAGTCTCCTCTGGTCAACACGCTTACTGTTTGGTTCGAGCTCACTCTTACGGATGCCAGATCAGCGGCTCCTTTAACTAGCAACTGGTTTGAAAACAAACTTCTGTTTGAACGGTAAAATAAAAGTTCATTTTGGGCAGAAACAGCAGCACAAATACTGCAAAAACTTCTCTCTTTTTGAATCACTTTTCCCCCTTTGCCGACTGTTGCTGAAGCTAAAATGTATCTGTGTGGGGTGTTCTACTGACGTTTTTCACCGTAAATATTTCGTATCTCAGTGGGGGCAAGGAAATCGTTGTCCCACTGTCAAAAATGTACTTTAAAAGAATACAATTAGTTTCCTAAAAATAGCACAGTCAAAACGACTGCTAACAATTTTGCGATGTTTTCCAAACCCCCTTAAGACAGCTTCTGTGAGTCCTTTAAAAAGTATCTTTCCAGGTTTAAGTGCTTGGAAAAAATGATGTGAACGGGTGCCCTTTGCACAGAGACGGTAATCAGGTGGCTGGTAGATAGGAAAGAACAAATCCAAATTTACAAGCTGGGGCAAAGTGTGCTCTCACGAAGTTATCGTTTCAAGACTTTTCTAAAATGAGAACTGTGTTGGAACCAAGAAAGTGTATAAAAGAACTTCATGAATTTCTATACATACACCTAAACATAAAGCGTTTCAATATGTTTCACAGCAAGAGCAAAATACAGGCCAGATTATACAATTCTTCTGGGTACACCAGACGGTTGTAAAGAAAAATCAGCTCGAAGGCTTTGGAAGTTTGAACCCTGCTTGCCACCTTCTTTTCCCTCATCTAGTAAATTAAAATCGACCTGAGTAGCACCCGGTTCTTAGAGCTATCCAGTGTTTAAGCTCCCATCCCATGTAAAGACTGCTATATCTTCCTATTTCTGAGGTCGAAGAAAGAGTACCGTGCACCTGTGACAGGAAACACATACTCCACGGCTACTTCTGTAGAAACCAGACACTTGGTCCATGAAGTTTGCTGTCAAAATCTGTGGGCTGTGTGGGATGAAACTCTCATGTGGGAGAAAAACCCTCTTCAAATATTTCCTCTGGGGAATTAATTGCACAAGACGGCAAACCAAAGTGGGCAGTCAGGAAACCAAACCACTATTTCAGCCCTTATGGTTCTTAAAGTAAAAGAGGAAAAGTTTCACTTCTTTTTTTCTTTTTTGCTTTGTTTATATCGTTTCACTTAAAAAGGGGAACCTCACCAAAGCTGTAAATAATCCTTCACCTTTAAAGAAAGTAGAATCATCAAAAGTTTAACTGAGGGTCTTTCAAAGCTTTTCATTTGCATATCAAAAGAAATAAAAGATATATTAAAATTCTCTTGTCATGGAGGCAATTCAGTGCTATTATTCAAATGAAAGACTTACCCGGAAAGCTTTCTATCATGCAAAATTTGGCTTCATTGGAAAAAATTATTTCAAGGAGTGTGGTTTCCTTAAAGAAAATGATATAAAATTACTGTTGGCCGATAGTATGTGACCTGAGCATATTAAAATACCTTTCATCTCAAGCCACAGTGCAGACTGCTTGCTTCATATCTGATGTAAGTGGGTAATCAACCACAACAAGAGCACAGGTATGGGACAAGGCCAAACCAAGTGTGTGGCATGTCCAAGTTAATTCTTCTTTTATGGTAGTGCCGGACTCGCACCATCATCACAAGGGTGAAAATAGACTACTTCATTCACCAGATTTCCCTTGAGGGAAGTTATCTTTTCTGAGAGAAAAAAAAAGAGAGAGAGAGAGAGAGAGAGAGAGAGAAAAGTGCTCCCACGTAAAAGAGCTCCTGTTATTCCTAAATTTGGGGATGAAAACTGTTCTCCCAGAGTTTGCTTCTGCTTTTCCTGGCAGCTGATCCACTCTACCAGCTATGAACCACTTAAGAGTAACTGCCTACTCCTTGTGCCATCAAGTTCAACACCCTAAATAACTGGGTGAGATCATGGAGATCTCTCATGACCTAACTTTCCCAGGGCCCTTTACTGGACTTTTAAAATGATTCTTTCCCTATAGCTTACACATCAGGCACAATGACTCTTCTCTTAAGTTTTTAGAAAAATCAGTGTTGGGTTTTCATGTAGTTACCCCAACATCTCCCTTTGCACCGGTTGTAGAGATCTCACATGAGTCTTCTCTTTATGCCATTATGTAGCCGCTCCTGGATTGGGTTCATGACCATATCTAAGTGAGGCCATCGCAGCAGCCTTGCCCGACTCCTTTAATGTTTCTCAAAAAAGTAAAAGGGAGCAGCCGCCTGTTTCACTAGAGACAAAGAGAAGACGTTCCACTGATTTCGAGGGCCTGCTACACCTAGGGAAACACACAGTTGAGATTTTCTATTATTGTCACAAGTCTAAAATGATATTCTTTCCATGACCAGCAAGTATATCCCATTTTTTTCCATTTGTGCTACAAAAATCAAAGAGAAGAGAATGGGGATGAGAACTGAGAGTGAAGCCGGGAGGAATCTCCCCGAGAAAGTGCCCTAGGAGAAGAGAAAGAGCAGAATCTCTGTTACAAACGCAACTTCTTTTTGCCTTTACTGATGTGGGACATGAAGAGATGTGGAGGAGCAAATATTCATATATGATCTTGGCTTCGGTCTTAAATCAGTAGTATTCCCACTAATACGTTAAGATCCATCTCTGCTGTGCCCTTCTCGAACAGAGGAGACTAGTTGTTCTAAAGACCAAAACGATCTCAGGTCTGCCCCCCATTAAAACCCATAGCACTTTGCCAGTTACAATTTTAAAAACTGTATTATGAATATAAAAACCCTCAGAACATTAATGGGTGGTTCACATCAACAAACCCACCCCTAACTTTCCCAAAGGGCCCAGTGTTGGGTAATTATATGCAAGTGAGAAGTTAGAAGCAGCAGTTCACTCCTTCTTATCTATGGTCACCCACTTTGGTATGGCAACTTGTGGAGAGATTGAGATGTGGACCCATTTCCCAACCTCTGGTCCTCCTCTGAAAACCAGGTCTTTCTTCATGCATGGCTTCCTTCTCTTCCACCAAGTCTTCATAAACATACATATGCATAATTTAAAGAAGGTACAGATCTTGAGATAGAACCCAGTCTCCTGAGAGGTGCACTGTTCTAATTATTGAGTGAAAAGAAAAACAAAAGGAGAGCGAGAGGAGGAGGTTAAGGGGAGAATGAATGCTCTTTGGAATTTAGAGAATGTTTTACTTTAGCATTTTGTGAAATGGACCTCTTAATACCCAAAGCATCTAGAACTTAAAAAAATTTTTAAAAAGACCAGCTCACTAGTTGTTACAAAATGCTAAGCTTATAATGAAAAAGATCTTCCAATGACCTGACAGTCCTTAACAGCTGTTTACACCCCACAGTACTGAATGAGAGCTTTGCTAAACTTGCCTTTTCCAGAGAAGCAAGGAGTGAAGAGTGGGAAAGAAAATTAACCACATTTCAGCACCAACAGAGAAGCCACTAATCAGATATTCCACTATCGCTTTGGTAACTATGTTTGCTGTTTGAGAAAGGAGGTTCTTTATAGTCTATGCTCAAGCAAATAGATTTGCAGGAAGGGGGTTGGAGGGAGTCACACAGGGTCGGAATGTCTATAATCTGGGGGCCCTGTGGACATAAATCCACAAAGCCATTGAAATTGCATGGAATCAAACTGAAGTGACTGAAACAAAAATGTTCCTGGAAAACTGATTATAGAGCATAATCAGCTAAAATAA
This sequence comes from Mirounga leonina, assembly GCF_011800145.1. Lineage (NCBI taxonomy): Eukaryota > Metazoa > Chordata > Mammalia > Carnivora > Phocidae > Mirounga > Mirounga leonina. Next base: position 20,173,099 of record NW_023270431.1, read on the forward strand.
TACTAAATTCTAACTGTTCAATGTAGCATAACAGCAAAAGCAACTCATAGCACCTCTGGCTGATGATGTACAATACTAAATACTAAAATACACCTGATGGTTCACTTTCAATCTCCTCTATGAATTTTGGGTTCGCTGCCATGGTTCTTCCTAGAAAATGAAAACTTCCCTTCTCTCCTTCAGTACCAGATTTGCAGATGCATTCATCCCCCCCCCCCCCATACCCTCTTTTTTCCTTCAGTGGAAGAAATCTCTTTTCAATTATTACAGATCAAGTTTCTGGAGTACCACTTATACTTGTGGATTTTCTCATTACCAAAAGTCTCATACTTCTCTCAAACAGGATCTAAATTTTCACTCCAGCAAATAAGAAGGCTTCACACTTTTGTAAATGTAAAGCCTTCTATCTAGAAGAAAGGTAATTTAAAATTGCCATTGGCTCCAACGGGTCCCTCTGAATGATGTTTCTAAACACTTATCTAGTCCCTATTCTAATTTCTTGGGTATTACACTTAGAGAATCACAGAATATAAATGTTAGAAGGATCTTTGGAGCTAATTTTAACTAAAGTCAATTTTACAGGTGAGAAAGGTTGATGTCATGCCCAAGGTCACCAAGACATGTATAGCAGAACTAGGGCTACAGTTCAGGTAGCCAAACTCTTTGAACAGTCCTCTATCTTGGATAACTACAGTGTGTTTTCCCCATATAGTACATGTCGAAGATGCCTTATAGTCTGGTTCCAATATTTATGTGACAGAACAAATGTATTATTTTGTGATGGTTTATGGCATAATCTTCTTCTTCTCCCACCCAATAGACAATGTGATGGCAATATAATCACCTTACTCCTTCCCAGGTCTTTAATGAGAAAAAAAGGCGAGATATGCATAAAGAACAACCAGAGGAAACTCTGAAAAACAAACGGATTGACGGGTGTAAGCATGAAATATGTCATGTCAGAGGAGAGGGGTCAAGGGGCCAAGAGTGTAGAGGAAAGATAAGTGCAGCTAAGAGGGCTCATTCCATCTTAGACAGAAGAGGGAGAAACTCCATAGAGTTTTGAGGTGCTGGAGAAGAGATTTTTAACATGTCTGATCCAAGAATCTCTCAAATGTTTGGGAGATAAAATCCTATTTGGGTCAGGCTCCTTTCAGTACAATGCCATTTGAGTACTGACTCACATGGGTAAAAGCTTTACAAGTATTACATCTTATTAAAATTCTTCTTAACTCTTGACTGGGAAAAGAGCCTCATTTGACCTCTGACTCCACTGACCTAGCATACTAACTCCATAGATGTCAAGTCATCAAAATGTTCTCTACTAAGATAATGATACAATTTGGGGTGATATATAAAGTTACTCCGATACAGAAAATGATGAAGGTAGAAAAGAATATTCTTGTATCATTTCTGGAAATAATTCACCCTGAATAAGTGGACAGATGTTACCCCAGATTGCTTCTTCACTTTCTTCTAAAGCCTGACAATGTTTGCATATCTTTGAAATAGTACTTGTGTTTCTGAAATTGATTCATTGTATGTTACAATTTACATAGGCTATGACTAAGCAGCATCAGCATCATCGTGAAAACATTCTTTTAAGTAAGTCTCTTGAAGATTGCTTCTCTTCAGCTCTCTATTGATGTGTTTACATCACAGGATATTTAGGCATTGGCATCATTTGATGTGCTGAGATTAAAGACAATCACTTCATGTGCTACTTTTCCAATTCTAACTGAATAGGCCTGGGTGTGGGTGTCAGCTGTTGACTTCTCCAGGAAATAAAATGTGTCCAGCCTGTTGGGACGCTTCTCCAGTCTTCTCTGTTAGCTAGATAAAACAGCTGTTTTTCTAAAAGTCTGGGCCAGTGACCTCCATAACTCAGGCTTCATGTACTAGGGCAACTCTGGCTGGTTTATGCAGAAATTTTATGCTGCCCGGCAGCAGAGTGGGTTAAGTCACCACTGTCTTCAGTTCCACAGGAGGACAGTGAATCCTAAGAACTGGTTCAAGAGCATTGTCCTGGGGCAGCTATTACCCTGTTTGGCATGTTCCTGCAACAATCCTGCTTTGTGCACTCAAAAGGGAAACCTATACTTGGTTTATAAACTCAAAGTGATAACTGTACATCATTCTAGTTCTTTAAAGATCTTTACTTACTGATAATCTAGTCTTAAAAAAAAGCGGTCACGGTGTTCATCCGTGCTGTAAATCCAAACAAGTGGCCTCTTGTTAAAAGGCAGATGCAAGGTAAGGCCAAGACTGACGTGAAAGGAGACACTAGGTTGAGCTAAGAATTTGTGGCGTAGGTGGCCAAAATCGAGGTGGGAAAAATAACAGATACAAAGATGTGCAACAAAAATATGCTATTATATCCGTAACTCCTGATTTAACAACATGTCTAGATCCCCTCCTAGCTCCCAGTTTATTCCAGTCAAGTGTTCAAACGAGTGGGGAGGAAAGTCAATGACCAGTAGAGGGAGCCACGGGGCTGAGTGTCTCAAAAAAACCTGACTTGTTCCCAGAGGGGGCCTTTAGATTTGAATTTTTCTGATAAAAGGCAGAGCCAGATGTCCTTTGTAACCAGTGGATAGAATGTACTATAGGAGTGTATCACATTGTTGGTTTTCTTTAAAAAAAAAAAAAAAAAAAAAAAAATTTAAGCCTCTAGGAATAAATCACCTGTGTTTCAGCAGTGCCAGCAATGTCCAGGCTTGTAGAGGTTTATTTGAAAGAAAACCAAAGCAATCTTAGAAAATGTTCTTTCCGGGGCCACCACCAGCCAAGACTAAATGCTCACCTCGGTAAAAAACAAACCTGGGCAGCTGGGGTAGGGAGAGGAGGACAGAGAAGCTCAGACGCTGAGAGTTCATGAGCTTACAAGGGGAATCCTGTGCCATGACTAGACCCTCCTGTCAACAGGAGCGGGAAGGGAGCTGGGAGGAAGAAGGAGGCAGAAACGGGCCAGAGTTCTCCGAGATGGCCCCAAACCTGCACTCCTGGGTCCGGGTGTCTCCAAGAAGCAGCCAGGGCCTTGCCGAGAGCAAAGTGAATACTTTTCCGTGGAACATTTCCATTGCACAGCTGTGTTGGGGATGGCTTGTTAAGACTTGAGACACTTGCATAATTCAGAACCCTTTGAGGGATGGAGATCAATTAGGACCATAAAAGAAAAATCCCTGGCACACCAGAGAAGGGCTGCTTGCTTTGTACGACTTACAACATTCGCAGACATACAGGGCAATCCTCTTTCTATTTCTGATGTCAGTAGGGATGAACATATGAAGTCAGTATGCACGTGGCCTAAGAAGCCCCCATTCGAGAAAATCTTGTGTTTTAATCTCAAAAACACCTTGACTCTTTCTGGGGTCTTGGAAAAGTCATCAGTCATCTCTGTGCCTTAATGTATTTATCTTAAATAGAAGAACAGTTTTCAAATAACCACTCTCTTTATCATTTAGAGACACTTGAAGTCTTGCCAATTATTTTGCAGACTGATGCTACTTAAGCATACGTTGTTACTGTTACTTATATAGTGAATGGATTATACTCACAACACCTGGTAATGGCTCATGGTATTTAAGTGGAATTGAGTCAAAATGGAATAAAATTCCAAATAAGCACATAACCTTTCAAGATGTAGCAAAAGCATTTTTGTTTCTTAAAATACAAAGGACAATTCCTTATGTCCCAAAGGGCCAGAGGAGGTCAAGGGTAAGTAGAAAAGGGAAAAGAAACAATTAAATTATGGCTTAAGAGTCTCAAAAGGTCTCTGTGTTCACTTGTCCGTAGTTTGACATTAGTTAAAAGCTAATTCCCTCCCATACAAAAAGGTTTTTGTGGTTTTAAAATCCTATTTTAACTAAAGAAAGATGATTTTTTTAAAGATTTTATTTATTTATTTGACAGAGAGAGAGAGCACAAGCAGGGGGAGCGGCAGGCAGAGGGAGAGGGAGAAGCAGGCTCCCCGCTGAGCAGACAGCCTGATGCGGGGCTCGATCCCAGGACCCTGGGATCATGACCTGAGCGGAAGGCAGACGCTTAACCGACTGAGCCACCCAGGCAGCCCGAAAGATGATATTTTTAATAATGATGCTATATTCTGTAAAATCTGAATGTCGCTTCTTCAACATTTTCCAAAGTGTTTCAAAAACAGTAGTACCTGAGATATTAATATGTGTTTATACAGAAAAAGCTTCTATGGTCAAATTATTTTAGAAATACTCCAATGAAACAATATGATCAGTTTAATTCACTGCAAGACTTCACGAAGACCTTAATATATGTATTTTCTAATATATATATTATATTAGATAATAATATATATTATATTAGCTAATTATATTTTCATTTTTCAAAAATGTTACAGTAAATAGTGTGCCCTAAACATTTGCTGACAAATCTTCCCAACCTGAGAGCATCTCTTGGGACTGGTATTCTGTGGAACAACTTGGGAACAGTTTAGGAATCATTGTCCTACTTCATTATTTCAAGATCTACTGGGACATGGTAATTTCAGGTTGCTAGTTATTATGTAATACACATTGAGTGTCAGTAGAGGTTATGTGCTATGCCAAATCATAAAGTAAGAAACAATCCCAGTGTAATTTCCAAACCCAGGTGAAAAAGGAACAAAAGAAGATGAACATGTCTTGGTTCAATGGCTCAGTTCTTCATAATAAAAATAATAGCAGAAATGCCAGAATAAGTGTTTTAAAAATCTAGAAAGATAGATGATAGGAAGGGAGGAAGGAAGAAGGAAGGGAGATTGGACAGATTAAAATGATCTCTTCCTTCCCTCTTCTTTCCCATTGTTTAGAGATGGTGTATGAATAGAGAAATGACCATCAATAAGCAATAAGTTCAGTAAACAAGGAGCCTACATAATTTCACAAATTAGCTCAACAATCTCTGATCTGATAATTCTGTGTCACCTTAACCACTATGAATAACTAAGATCATTAGCCAAACTTCTTCCTTGAGCATTTACTTTCTCACCATAAATAGGGAGCTAATTCCTATAACAGGCTCACACTTACTGGTATTCTAGTATATCTTGCTATATCAGGGATTATTTGGTTTATTGACAACACTCAGACCTCCAACCCCTATCAAATTCCCTATTTCTCTTAGGGCCATACTCTGGGAATTCTCTTTCCCCTTCACAAAGATATGCCCAGAGGTCAGTACCCTAAAAGTGGCAGACCAGAGCATCCTCTCCTTTAAGAAAATAAGTAGTTCACAGGCATCGAAAGGAGCAACTCAAACTCATCATTAGTAGTTATAATAATCGATACCATTGATTAAGTATTGAATGGGATCAGACATTGTATCATAATCTCTGTTCCTTAAATCAACCCTACAAGAGCAGGGCTTTTTATTTTTATTTATTTATTTATTAGAGGGAGAGAGTGAGAGCACAAGTGGGTTAGAGCAGAGGGAGAGGGACAAGCAGACTCCCTGCTCAGCAGAGAGCCCGATGCGGGGCTCAATCCCAGGGCCCTGAGATCACGACCAGAGCCGAAGGCAGACACTTAATCAGCTGAGCCACCCAGGCCTCCCTATCATTCTCAATTTAGAGATGAGAGAAACGGAGCCTCTACTTAATCAAGCAACTTGCTGGTCACAGAACGAGCAAGCGGCAGAGCCGGGATTCCCATCGAGGTCACACTCCACCCTGCTCCCCCACACTGCCTTCCATGGTGTCTTCTAGTGTCATAAAAGGAAGAAAAACCATCAATTCCCTGTGACAATGCGTCTGACTCATAAAAAGAGAGGGAGAATTCCAGTGGCTCTGTTCCTAGATACTGCCGACTGGCTCTGGTTCTTGTTTAATACTGTGATATTAATTTCTTTTTCTTTTCTGTATTTTTTCCTAAAAGCATGCTGTCACTTTGGAGCCAAAAAAGTAAGGGCTGTGTTACTAGAAAAACCAAAAAAAAAAAAAAAAAAAGCTATCATTTCTCCCTAGAGTAATTTGTAAGGGCTAAGGTTTCTCCATAAATTCTCCCCAAATGATCCCAAGTTGCTTGGCATCACTCTGGGAGAGAGAGTGACAACCTAGCATGTCATTCCTAAGGCAGTAGAAATTCCCATGATTATATGAGGAACGGACAGAACAAAGGCATTACAGCACGTTAAATGAACTTGAATCTGGCTCGACAGATCATTCTCTCTGGCGTTACGTTTATTATCATCCATAGCCAGATGATGAGAGTCAAGACAGCTTAAATGATTCCCTCAAGCCATGTGAGTCACCGAGAAAAATGTCTATATTGTCTACACCTGCTGCTTAACCGGCAGTGAGGATATATATGGAAATAAGTATACCTCGAGCCCTTCCTTTGTGTCGTGCCAAAGACAAAAGAAGAAACAAGAGCTAGTTCTTTCCATACGGTCACATTCTGCATACTTTTTTTTTGCTTTTGTCCTTGATCTTCCCTCTCCGCGTGTGGTATTTCCTACTTAATCTACTGAATTAATTTGTACTCCTCCTCCTCCAAGATTCAGATCAGGTATCTTCTGCTTTGAGAAGACGTGCCTACAACCCGCCTGCCCCAGGCTACATTGTACACCTCGGCCATGCTCCCTGGCATTCTGTGCACAGCCCTGTCATGGCCATGTCCAAGCTATAATAGCACCAGCCTGTTCTACGTGCAAGACTGTGAGCTCCTGGCAGAAGGATTCAGGTCTTGTTTATCTCTGCACCCTCAATACTTAACACACAGTAGGAACCTAATAAATGTGAAAAGGAGGACAGGAAAAAAGGGACAGGGGAATAGAATATGGTGATGGTGAGTGAGAAACCTCTAAATATGCTTTTCTTTATCCCCATAGATTGTTCCAAGAAAACACAATTTTACCTAAGTCCATTCACACCCATGTGTATACATACAGTGTTACTAGTGTGACACTTTTATGTACAGTGTTACACCCCTGGAGCTAAGCATGGAGTGCAAGATGAATTCCCATTGGTATGCTAATATTAAATATTGGCCTTTTTCTACTAAATTACATAAGGAAAAATTATTTGTTGGGTGGTGCCACTGTCCCAGGACTGTCAGTACCCTGCTCAGAAATATTAGTGACATGAAACATGGAACAAACACCTTAACTTGCCAGTCAGGCTATTATTCCTCCAAACATCCTCTTTCCTTTTCTCTACTGAATGTCCCCCATTGTTCTATTTTTTTTTTAAGATTTTATTTATTTATTTGACAGAGAGAGAGACAACGAGAGGGAACACAAGCAGGGGGAGTGGGAGAGGGAGAAGCAGGCTTCCCGAGGAGCAGGGAGCCCGATCGGGGCTCGATCCCAGGACCCTGGGATCATGACCTGAGCCGAAGGCAGATGCTCAACGACTGAGCCACCCAGGTGCCCCCCCCCCATTGTTCTTTACACTTACCAAAATAACCATAAATTCAAGGTCTTGTTAAAGTCTTCCCAAATACTGCAGGCTGCATTGATCCTTCTCTATTCTCAACTGACAAGCAGTTGCTATAAATGTCACTTACATGTTGCCTGTACACTATATTGAAAATCACAGCTGTCTGCTAGAATATTCTATAGTGATGAAAATGTGCTCTATCTGAGCTGCCCAGTGTGATAGCCACCAACCACATACCGGCAACTGAGCCCTTGAAATGTGGCTAATGCAATTGAGGTCTTAAGTTTTTAAATTTTATTTTATTATAATCTCCTTAAATTTAAAATCAAATAACCACATGTGGTTAGTGCCTACTGTATTGGACAACACAAAATATTTAAATTTTCATGTGCCATGTCTTGTATCCCTTGATGCGCATATAAACTACTGAAAAAATTGAGTAAGATGCTCTTATGTATCCTGAGTGAATGCCATGACCACAGTAGTGTTCTTTAAATAGTGTTCAGTGTATTGCTTCCCTACCATGCCTACCATGCCTGCCTCTAATTGTTATATTATCTTAAAGAGGTCCTCTTCCCACATATATAATTTTAATAAAATACTACAGATGGTATTTCTTTTTTTCTCTTTTTTCTTTTTCTTTTTTTTTTTTCTTGTGGCTTTAACTCACACAGAATGGCACTGTATTGTCATCTGGATCCTTTATCACTATACAAACAAAATGAGATAAAGAATGATTTGAAATGAGACTTTCAAAAAGAAAGTTCCATTATTCATTGCCATCTCTTCTCTTTTCCCTTTTGTGGGAAAAACGTGTTTCAAATACCTGCTCATAGAATTGCTTCAATTTTCAATAAGACTATTTCTACAGAGAAAGACTATCCTGTTCAGTAAGAGATTTTTGCTTTTATCTCCCCCTGAAGCCCCATGACTTTCTGAAGGAAGGTAGTTCTTTATCATAGATTTTCCCAGAGCATTTTTGTCTCTATTTCTAGTGAACAACCTGAGGCTCTTTGAAAAAGGCTAAGCCCTCTACCAGAAGGTCAAGGGAGGTCACATGTCTTTGGAATTTAACAGTGATGTGCCCCTGGCACTTGCTGGCTTACCAACGGCCCTTCAGGAATCATCATGCCAACAGGCCAACCATGCAATAAAATCCTGTGCCTGGCAAAGCCAAGAGCAAAGTGATCAAACAGTCTGGCTGCAGATTAGATTCTAACTTATTAATAAGCCTTCAGAAAATAAACCAGAGTGAGTCTTTAACAGCAACAGTTTACAGGAGATGTTTAATGATTTCAGAGGTCGGCCACACCACATGCCTTCCTTCTGACTCAGGGAAGAGCAGGACGGGCAGAAGACACGCTCAAGAAGCCAGAACAATCAGCTGTACCTTTTCCATTTACAGCTAAGTTTATTTGGAGTGACTGGAAAAACTTTCAATGAAAACTTTTTTTTAAATAATAAAATAAAAGAATTTACCCAGCTATCATGAGCCAGACAACATCGAGAAATAATTATGGGTGGGTATTTTCCCCTGCCTTGTAAAGTATTTACAAATTATAGCATGAGCAAGCTCTAAAGTAAATGGTAAAGATAGCAATAATATTTAACTTGTAAATTTTTTATATTTAGCCATAAAAGAATCGCCATATGTTTAAATCACATTTGAATACATATAAATAAAATTCCCATCTGCAGACGTGAGCCAGTGGCTAAAGAAAGAATCCATGACTCCTTTTCAACACATCGAGAATACTGGAGAGGCTTAGTACCTTGTTTTTATAAAATAGAATTCATTATCACCACATCAGCAAAAGTGTTAGTATCTTAATTTGGGAACTTTTAAAAATGAAGAGAGTGATACAATAATAAACTCTATAGAGAAATTTACTGTTTATGACGTATTTTATATACTTTCCTTCATTTGAATTAGAGGAAGATTTTATCTACATTTTACACATGAGACAGTGGAGGCTTAGAAAGATTAAGTAAATTTCACATAATTTAGATAGTGAATGTTGGAATTAGAATATGAACCTGGATCATCCTACTCCTGAAGCCCTCTTCTTCCTACTAATTCAGGCTGAGCCTTAACAGTGTCACATCCAGAGCATCCTGGCAACATAAATCAGAAACTATAACAAAGGAAAGCAGAATGATGTGTAAGAGTTAGTAAACAGGATTCAGTGATTAGGAATGTACTTTTCAAGAAAATAGAATTCAAATAAGATATTATTGAACAATAAAAGCAATTAATGTGTATTGAGGATTTACTCTGTGCCAAACAGAATGCTGAAGCTTTTTTTTTTTTTTTGCATTTTATCCTGATTACTTTCCTTATAAACAGGAAATTATGTGAGAGAGTTAAGTAACTCCCTCAAAGTCACATAGTTTTAAGTAAAGGACCCAGAATGTAGAACAAGGAGATCAGATTCCTGAGCTCTCCCCATTAACTGCTACATCATTGACATTTTATCCCCAAAGAATCATTCACAACATCCTATTACTAATCTGTAGCAAGCAGATTTTCAGTGGTGGAAGGACAAGTGACATAAGAAATGCCACTGATGATCAGCAGGAAGAGTTTTGTAGGTTCATGATTTTAAAGGACACACAATCCAATTTTTTTTAAAGATTTATTTATTTATTTTAGAGAGAGTGAACGTGCACCAGCAGTGGGGGAGGGGCAGAGGGAGACAGATTGAGTCCTCAGTGGGGGAGGGACAGAGGAAGACAGATTGAATCCTCGTTGAGTGCGGAGCCCCAAAGCAGGGCTCAACCCCAGGACCCTGAGATCATGACCTGAGCTGCAATCAACCGACTGAACCACACAATCCATTTTAAACCTGCCTGTCATTTTTAAAGAGTATTTCTAAAGCCCCCTGTTCATTAATGCCAAAATATATGTCATTTATGGGGGACGAAAACAGAAGATCTTAAATCATCTATGAGAAGCCATTGTAGTGTCACAAATAAAAGTACTGAGTTGAACATAAAAAGTCTTGGGATCAAGTCCCACTTTGCCACCTAACAATGCAGCCACCCTGGGCAAGACAGTCGCACTGAGTCTTTCTTTCCTCTTCTCCAAAATAAGTCTACCTCTCCTGACTGTAATGAATATTAAATGAGATAATATATGAGAACATGTCTGGTGCTTACAAGGTGCTCAGTAAAAGTCATTTGATAATAATCACTACCAATTACTGAATGCTTACATTAGTGCCAGCATAATGGCCACTTAGGTGAGTAGAAGCTTTGAGTGTTGCTTTCTACATATTGCAAATAAGAGCACTAAGGATCTTTTTGCCTTGTAGTTCATTTGATGAATGCTGGACTCCCACTCCAGGATGATGCTGTGAGCATGTAATGGTGACAGTGTGGGCTCTTTATGGGATGATTTATATCTCTGGTCTTTGGGGTTTTGGGTTGGGCGAGGATACAAGGGCTGTTTTTTGTTTTGTTTTTGTTGTTGTTTGTTTGCTTACTTGCATTAAATGGCACTGCATCCCTCTTCCGCCAGTTCCCCAAAGGAGGAAAGTCCATGATTGCACAGCCCCTTCCCAGTTCGAGGCCACCTCCCTCTTGTGGCAAAGCACATCATGTATAGACAGCTGTGGCATCATCAGGAAAAAGATGGCTGTCCTGGGTGTCTCATCTAAGGTCTTAGCTCATCCTACAGGCTTCTGGAGTTTTATGCTGCTATATCCTTCAGTACTCCCACCGAGGCTGCCAGGGTCCCAAATGCATCCTGGCCCCTGCATTTTGGTGCAGTAATATGCCTTCTTTTTTTTTTTTTAAGATTTTATTTATTTATTTGTCAGAGAGATAGAGAGCACAAGCAGGGGGAGTGGCAGGCAGAGGGAGAGGGAGAAGCAGGCTCCCTGCTGAGCAGGGAGCCCGATGTGGGACTCGATCCCAGGACCTCGGGATCATGACCCGAGCCAAAGGCAGTCGCCCAACCAACTGAGCCACCCAGGTGCCCAGTAATATGCCTTCTTAAGCCAAATGAATGCTCCCTATAACATTCAATGCCAGCACATCAAAATCCTTCCTTACATGAATTTTATTTTCTTGATAAAAAATATCCTAACTTTTTTTATCCTTATGCCTTAATTATCAAGAAATCTTTCAATCCAGGCTCCTTAAAAAAAAAAAAAAGGTTCTAAGAAGCCCAATGTTAGAATAAGGAAAATTGCAAGCTATAGTGGAAGGCATTTTAGTTCATAAAGACAAAGGAAGAAGGACCATAAGAGTTTTAAAAGACTTTGTCCCTCAAGTTCAATTACCTTAGTTTGTTTGTCTAGGACTCCAATCTCAACCTCACTTGTTCATGCCTTCAACACATAGATATCGGTATATGTGCCAAGCCCTATGCTAGACACACCTGCCCTCATGAGCTGCAGCTGAAAGGCATAGAAACCAATAGAAAGCCACTTGGGGTATAAATGCACAGAGACTGTAAGAACCCCCTTCTTTATCTTCAAAAGGGAGGCCACTTTTTGTGCATCTTTCAGGCTAGTCAAGGTGTTCTGAGTCTTCTCTGGGGCCATCGTCCTCTTACAACCTGCCCATCCCAACTCAGCAAAGGTCCCCATCAATGTCAAGGATAATAAATTCAAACCCCGACCCGCTTGCTAGGTGCCAAAAAAGTGATAAGTCAGCACCTTAATAGACATAGTTCAGATATTCAACATATGTATATATAAATGTACAAAACCGTAAACTTTTAACTGGTATTCTTTTAACTAAAATTATTGTGAATTTTTTATTTTGTTGCCAGAGAGATGCAATTAATACTGATGGTCCTAGAAATGACACTGAGAGATCCTGAGGTCCTGGAATAGAGTCAGGTACTTTATTTACAACAAATCCTTATTGGATTAATACTATCTGAATCATTGAGAAAAAATAAATTATCCTGAGCTGAGTCTTGGAATTAAAATATATTTAACATACATTTTCATAATCTCGAATTCTAATCTCTGAAAACTTCAACCCTACAGAACACAACTGAAGACAAAAAGGAAGTCAGGCATGCTCAGTGGTTAAAAGAGAGTGGTCATTAAGGTTCATACTCATAGCCATCACATGGACTTCTCACTTCAAAACTATTTGTTTCCACTTTACAAATCATTCTAATGAATTTGGTTCTCCAAGTCCTCAGAACAGAGCTAGCTGACTTGAGGTACCTAATTAGAATAGGGAAAGGGACTGCAACAAGTAAATGCACTTCCACAGAAGTATGGAAGCCCAGCAATAAAGGAAGAGAAAAAGAAACTATAAAGAGATAAGTGTTTTTAAAGCATAATGGCATTCATTGAGGAGACAAGTAGCCATATAGCTTTAGGAGGTTTCTTTTTAAAAAAAAAATATTTATTTATTTATTTGAGAGAGAGAGAGCGCAAGCGTGAGTGGGGAGAGGGGCAAAGAGAGAGGGAGAGAGAGAATCTCAAGCTGACTCCCCACTGAGCCGGGGAGCCTGACATGGGGCTTGATCTCACAACCCTGAGATCATGACCTGAGTCAGATGCTTAACCATCTGAGCAACCCAGGCACCCCGTCTTAGGAAGTTTCTGAGGGAATCACTGAATTACAGCTGAATATAATTATTGACATATTTAGTAGTGTCTTTTAAGATTTAAGGAAATTTCATATTTTTAAATAGATCCTATCAAAACAAACATATTTTGGTGCTCACAGATGTAAAAATATCAACTTTGGGAAATGTTTAATTATCCAAAATGGCTCATTCTCTAAAGATTTGGGAAAGTTGAGGTTATTCTGATATATATGAGTATGTAAGCACATGCACACACTTATGCATATGAATTATATGAAGTAGAATTCATGGTAAGCTAGAAAACCTCATGTCCCTAACATGCAGTATAATGGATTATTAACTTTTTGGTTGTCAGCTTCCAATAAAAACATGATCAAAGTGGTTACCTGGAATCCAAAACCTTGAGTTCATGCTTTCTTTTCTTCTACTGGTGCCGAGACCAGGGAAATTACCTCACTGCTCAGTGACTCAATTTATCTATTTGTATAATGAGAAAAACAAAAGCTTACCTCACAAGGGTCTGGTGGACTTTGTTCCTGTTTCAAAGCTTGGAAATGCTTGATATAAATCCCAATAATAGCCTGGTTTGGGGTTATTATTTTTTAAGCAAACACTGCTCAAGGAAAAGATGCAAACTGGTCTTTCCCTGCTTTTCTTTCCTTACAATCTTTATTTTCCAAAGATCACCACAAAGAAACAAAGAGCCAAACACTCTGACTCATGTCTTTTTCTAATAGTGTTGTGGTCAATTTGCTCTTGCATAAAAAAGTAGTAGGGCAGCTTTGAACTCTGGGTTTTGGAAGGCCAAGAGTGGAAAAACGTCTTTAACAGCAAGAACAGCACATTCCAAATCTGTCCAAATCTGTCCAGTGTTAGAAAAGTCCGCCTGGGCTTGCAGTTCCCATTGAAGCCTTTTCTGTTATCAGAACTTTCTGACAGAAGAAGGGGCTGAATTTTGCCTTTTGATGAAATGTTGAGTCAGGTATTTTTTGTCATGTCAGACCTTATTCATTCAAGCCTTAAGATGGTTTCTCAGTTTAACTTGCTTTTAGGACAGATGGGAAAATGGTATAACTTTGTGCCTGGAAAAGCTGGCTCCATCCTTCTTCGGGAGGAAAAGTTCTACATGGTTCAGAAAGCTGAAGATACACTAAGTCTCCACACAGATTTCTGATACTGAAGGTGGTTATTACATTCCATCATTGATGAGATGTCATGCTTTTTGTTTTCTTAGATGTTGCTTTCTTAAAATCTCTCACAATCTAATACAGTCATATAACTTTATAGTCCTATAACTTTGTGAAAGTACATTCACAATCTGAAATATGTATGTATGTAAGTCTTGGTACATTTCTAAGTGGCTAGTGAAGTTCTTTGGTTATTAAGGTTGAGCATCTGGCTTATCCACATATCACCCAATTGAAGAATTTATCTCAGTACTAAAATCTTATCACCTAAAGTACTTGAAGGACATCTCAGGTGCCTTCACTCTTTTCTCCCTGGGAGGAAGTTTCCATAAAAACACTCTCAACTTACTGTTTCCCACCACACATCTTACCTACAGACCATCCTGTCCTTTGCTCCTTCCCTCCTGTTACAGTGGAAGAGATATTCCTCCCATATTCCCTGGGTGCAACTCATCCACCCCTCCTGCCTTCTGGGGACTTCACTCTGAATCATTTGTACCACCTCTCTATTGTAGCTGGAGTGCTTTCTTTCAGCACAGCCCAGATCGTGACTCAGCTCTGTTTAAAATCTTTCAGAGATATTTCATGGCCCTCAAATTAGAGTCCGAACTCTCTCCCAGGATTTACAAGTCCTCTCATGGTCTGGGCCTACCCATCTTTCCAGATCCATTCCTTGTCATACCTCCTGCTGGCACCAACCCCACTCTACAGTCACATTTCTCTTTAAGTGCCATAGCTCTTTCATCCACACTGTTCTGTCCTTCTGCCTGGAACAAACTGCCTTCTCATCATCTCCCAACTACCTGATCATTCCCAGAAGCCTTCCTTGACCCCAGGACTGGATTAGTTGGCCCTGCTGTAGGCTCTCACATTGTCCCAGAACCTCTGTATGGCATCTAACACTCTCACTGTGACTGTTTCATTAACTGTCCGTTCGGCTGGTCTATAAAGGACGTTATGGCCTGAATTGAGTCTGTCTTCTAAGCAGTGTGTCCCCAGCACAGGAGTCTGAAACTGAGTACAGATATTCAATATTTGTTGAACGACAGAATGAATGAAGGATACATAAATGATAATTAGAGGAACACAGATAAGAGACAAAGCAGCAGATTCAAGGATCAACCAGGGTTCTAGAAAAGGAGAGTGGTCAAAAGTCTGGCCAAAGAAGTCAGAAATCAAGAAGTCTTTAGCAACCAACAGTGCAAAGTTGGAATAAAATGTCTAAGACAGGCCCTTAGCAATAATATATTTTAAGCAAAAACTGATAATCATAATCCCCAGCCAGGCTCTCTCATCATTATCTTGGGCAAAGTTTCCCAGAGTGTGCCATGACATGGTCCAAGGACTACCCGCATCATGAGTCCTCACCCCTCACCTAGTTCTATTGACTCTGGATCTCATGGGGTAGGCCAGAAATGTACATTTTTAACCAGCATCCCAGGGGATACTTATGCACCTAACCTCAGGCTTGAAGTGGGACAATTACAACAGCTGGTCAAGTAGGGAGAACAAGATATAGGAAGCAAATACCCTTCCCAGTGGTAGCTAACTGAGTATTGTGAGCCCCCAGCTGCTCTACATGTGGTATATGACTACTGTAGAAGGACATCTTTGACCTGGTTCATCAATGGTGAGCAAATGCATAGCTGTCTCATGGTTGGCCCTCAGAAGTCCAACAAGAGTCATATGTATGAGGGAAGGGCTGTTATCATGGCACTTTAGTCATAATTCCCACTTACTGTGACCTTCCTTCTCCTGTTTGAGGCATAGCCCAGTCTAATCCATCTAGCATTCTGTCTGGACTAATGAATACTTAATCAACATTCAATAAAACAATATTCCCTTGTCCATGACCTGGACAAAGGACTAATAATAAATAACTATGAAAAATTCATTGTAAGCTATTACTCTTCTGAGAAAAAACAAAAATGTCCCCTTTATCCCCTCTGAGCCTGTGGTTTTAAAGCCGTTTCCAATTTTGCATTATTGTCAAAGAAAAATAATTAGATATGGCTGACTGAAAAAAACATCTAGAAATCTCTATCTGAGGAAAAGAGGCTCACCTCAAACGAACATTTCCTGTTTTGATCTTATGTTCCAAGCAGTCTCATTTTTTCCTTTTGGTTTTACATATAGTGTTGTCATTTATGGGCATGCCTGTAATCTGTTATGCTCACAACAAGTCCAGAATAAACACTGATTTTTGTTACTATTCTATCATTTATAGCTTAAGATTACTCTCCACCTTTCTCCCAAGACTCTGTTCTATCACTGGCCATTTGACGTCAGTACACTGCACCTTAAGTCCTTGATAAACCAAAATGTATGTGATGTGGGCAGAAAACAAAAACAAACAAACAAAAAAACTACATCTTGATTTTCCCAAAGTAGTTTGAATCAAATGTTTTAAGTATAATTGAAAACATATTTTTACAAGCAAATAGAGCCAATAAACTAGAAAAGCCATATGGAAGCACCAGGCCCCACTTCTCTGGTTTTTAATCAACTGCAGTAGAGGTCCTTAGGAACAGTGAGACACTCGTGTGCCAGCATGAGATCACACAGAAGGACAAGTGCTCCTCCACCAGCATGGTACATCTGTTGCAAGTGCTCTGTACAGAAACTTCAGCAGGGAAAGAAGAGGAAACATGTAAGGCCACCACAACTTTCTGTAACCTTCCTGATGTCACTGTGGGGATCTCATAGGGTCTTACACAGCTAATGTAAGTGTCCCCCTCGGGTCCCCAGATGTAATACCCTGATTCTCTTCCTATAATTAGGATTTTTAAAAATAGAACTACAAAGGAAATGTCTCCTGGGCCAGGTCCTTTTCTCAGTTGCAGTGACACAACTCCTACCAAATCTCTGGGCCACTGTTGCCCTTCATCCCAATGCCAGATATTTCAGTTGGCTTGGCCTTTCCAGCCCCTGAAACTAGAAGTCTCTGGTGCTGCAGTGGGGCTGGCAATGGGAAAGGATTCTGGGCTAAGAGACTGAATCCTTGGCATACAGTGAATCATCTGGCATGCTGGCTTTTCCTATAATTTCTCTAGCTATGAATTGGAGTGGATTTATTTACTCAACTTATAAAATGGCACCATTCATTAAAGTAAATCACTTGAGGTAAAAGAACTAATTATAGAGCTTTTAGTCAAGGTAAAGTAAAAGCTTTTTCCTCTAGTCCTGGGGGAAGAACCCAATGTCTGAGTTACAGGTTTTTACTGTATGTATGTGTTAAAGTTCCAAGGGACATGATTTGACCCAAATTTGTTGAATCACTAACTATGATGTAACAGGCTCTTACTGTTTGAAGAACAGAGTAACTATGTATATAAATATCCCTTTCAATGTCTATGTCAATTTTTAAAATCTATCTCTTATGCAGTGCTGACAAGGGAATGGAGATGGGGGAATGATCATACATCCACTGGTAAGAGTTTAACTTGGTACAACTTTCAGAAGTTGAAATAGTAATTCCACATAAGCAAGAATCTATCCTACAGAAATACTCACATGTTTGCCTTAGGACATAAGAATAATGATGTTCATCAAAAGACAAAATCAACAGAGTGAAAAGGCAACCTATAGAATGGGAAAAAACACTGGTAAATCACATATTTGATAAGGGATTATTAGCCAGAGAACTGCTACAACAGAACAACAACAAAAACAACAAAATTTTTAATGGGTAAAAGACTTGAATAGACATTTCTTTAAAGAAGATCCAAAAATAGCCAACAAGTACATGCATGACGAGATGCTCAACATCACTAATCATTAAGGAAATACAAATCAAAGCCACAATAAGATACCACCTCACACCCATTAGCATACCTAGTATTTTAAAAAAAATAAAACCGAAAATAACAAATGTTGGTGAGGATGTGGAGAAATCAGAACCCCACGCACTGTTGGTGGGAATGTAAAATGGCACAGCCCCTGTGGAAAACAGTATGGAAGTTCCTCAAAAAATTAAAAATAGAATTACCATATGACCCAGATATTCCACCTCTGAGTATATATCCAAAATAATTAAAATCATGATCCCAAAGATATATTTTACACCCATGTTTGCTACATAGCAGCACTATTCATTCACAAAAGACAAAAGATGGAAGTAACCAAAGTATCTACTGATGGAGGGATGAAGGGATAAACAAAAGGTGGTATACGCACACAATGGAATATTTTTCAGCCTTAAAAAAGAAGAAAATTCTCACATGCTATAACATGTATGAAACTCAAAGACATTATACTAAGTGAAACAAGCCAGCCACAAAAAGATAAATATTGTATGATTCCACTTATATGAGGTACCTAGAATAGTCCAATTCATAGGGACAAAAAGAAGAATGGTGGTTGCCAGGAACCGCAGAAGATAGGCAATGGAAGAGTTACTGGTTCATGGGTATGGAATGACAGTTTTATAAGATGAAAAGAGTTCTGGGGATTGATTGCACAATATGAATGTACTTAACACTACTGAACTATACACTTAATGGTTAAGAAGGCAAATTTTATGTTGTATTTTACCACAATTTAAAAAAAAAAGGAAAATGGTGTTGATTATAGTGATAGCATCCATCGAAAAGATGTTATATATACACATGTATGAACTTAGAAGAATGTACAAGATCTATGTTTTGAATCAAAAAGCAATTTTCAGGACTTGATTATAATGACTGTATTAGTTTGCTAGGGCTGCCATGACAAAGTACCACAAACTGGGTGACTCAAAACAATGGAAATGTGTTGTCTCACACTTCTAGAGGCCAGAAGGCCAAGATTAAGATGTCCAAAAAGTTAGTTCTTTTGGAAAGCTATGAGGAAGAACATGTTCCCTGCCTCTGTACTAGCTTCTAATGGTTTTCTGGCAATTTTTAGCATTCCTTTGCTTGTAGATGATACATCACCCCCAGTCTCTCCCTTTATCTTCACATGGGATTCTCCTTGTGTGCATGTTTAGTTTTGTGTCTAAATTTCCCCTTTGTATAAATAAGGACGCCTGCTTATTGGATTAGGGGCCCACCCTACTCCAATATGAGCTCATTTTAACTAATTATATCTGCAGCAAACTTATTTCCAAATAAGGTTACATTCTAAGGTATTGGGAGTTAGGAGTTCAATACATGAATTTGGGGGAGACACAAGTCAACCCATAACAATGATGTATTGTATGTGAATATATGAAGGCCTGAATGCTACATATCAAACCACTAACTTTAGTTACCCCCTGGGAAATGGGGAGTGAGGAGAGTGGGTAGGCAGTATTTATACTTTTATCTCCACACTTTTGAATGGATTGAGAAGTGTTAAACAAGCATGTGTAACTATTGCAAAGTTAAGCAAGCAACTTAAAAGCTTTTAAGGCACCTTGCAGATGTCCATCAAGGTAGATATTAGGCTGTCCTGGAGATAAGTGGGAACGGCAACAATTAAGTGATCCAAAACCGTTAGAATATTTTTCAGATATCAGTGTGCAAAGCAGTAGTATTTTATATGTTCGCCAAAAAAATAAAAGGCTGTGAGTCAGTGGCAGAGTGGAAATACACTGCACTAGGGGTCCAGAGAGCTAGATGGAGTTCCATTTCTGGCACTAGCTGGCCATGTGACCTTAGGTTCTTAACCACACTGGCATTTGCATTTTTGCCTTTAAATATTTATATAAATTTCAGATACGCAGTACCTTGTCCTATGTTTATTCAGATCTGGCTGATACATGTATGTTGTGCATCAGCACAAAATTTGACTGAGCCGAACAATAGCCAACCATCACTTCTCCTAGACAATGATCTGAATTAACATAGGAGGCCATTGATCTGACCTGTGTGCTTGAAGGACAACATTGCGATGTTATACGACCAGGCAGCCTGATTCTTCCATTCTGCCTCTGCAAAGAGTCTATGCCACTTCCACTATTGCTAAGGGAAGGGCAAGTTCCACCACAGACCCATATGACAAGCAGAACTGAATTCTTCAAACCTGTGTCACTCTTCCAGAGCTTCTCTTCCTTTCTCCATTCAGTCAGGAAATCATTATTAAGTACCCACTATAATAAGCTAGGACTATATGAGGCCCTGGGGATTTAATGATCAGAAAAAATAAACAAGGTCCTTATTCAGTTCCACTAAGGTCAAGAAAACAATGTGAAATATGTTTTGGTAAAGGAATTATACAGTGTATAATTGTGGGGTGGGGGAGAGCAGCCAGGTCTCTGAGTTAGGAGCTCCTAATGCAGACTTAAGACTTAAAAGGTTTTCCAAAGGTTTCTCTTCACAGAATGGCATCAACTCAGCTTTGAAATCATGAGGTAATTTTGCCTACTACCCACTGGCTTTTGAAGAAGTCTGTTTTCTAGTTGTCTCTATGGCTGCTGGAGAAGGGCATGGCTCAAACAGGAAGTAATCAAGTCACTGTGGTTCAGCTGCTCAAAGAAAGACAATGGCATCTCTGACCAATTTGTTTTAGCTAGTTTTCACTCTAGGTAGGAGAATCCACTCTGCCGAATCCAGATATAAAGGGCTTTGGGTATTGACCATAAGACATGAGAATAATGAGGAATACTGATTCTTTCCTCATCAAAATCACTATCTGCTAAAGACTGTGCCTCATTTTCACTGACCATTCCATTAAACACAAAGCATCCATTTTAAAGTCCTCAGAGTGCATGTTTATCCATTTCTCCAGGCAGAGCACATACCAAGGTGATAGGGCTCACATCCCTTCTCTGTTTTCTCCAAGTCCCCTCAGAATTCTTGTTTCCTGTCCTCATAATATTTTTTTAACATTGGATTACAGAGCTCAAGTAAATACACAGTTGTTGTGGGTTGTTGTTGGTTTTTTTTTTTTTAGATTTGTTAGTTTTAGAGAGAGCACGCACTGCATCAGGGACAGGGGCAGAGAGAGAGGGAAAGAAAGAATCCTCAAGGAGACTCCCCACTCAGTGGGGAGCCTGACGTATGGGGCTCAATCCCAGGACTCTGGGATCATGACCTGAGCTAAAATCCAGAGTTGGCCACCCAACCAACTGAGCCACCCAGGTGCTCTTTTGTTGTTGTTGACTTTTAAAGGAGTCCTGATCAAAGTGGTGGGAGTAGTGTTTGTCTTTGTTTGTTTTGTCTTTTCACTGCAATATGCTCTATAAATTTACCAAATCCCAATTAAGGTCTGACTCTTTGACCTTTTTTATTTTCCAGCAATGACCATTGTCATTTTTTCCTGTAAATGATTTCTAAAATCATTTATATACAGCAGAAATTGCCTCAAGTTCACTGATTTGGAGATTTGGGTGCCCCTTCCTACAGGCATTCTCAACTTTCACATGAGGTTCTTGGAGCCCGTAGCTCTCTGGCCCCTGCTCACTGACCTTTGGGGAGTAGAAAGCATCTACCGTCTCCCCTCACACAGAACAGGCTTCTCACCAGGAGCACTGACGCCCCCATCAGCTGAAGTTCTCAGTTCCTACCTCCCCATCTTCTCACACTTTCTCAGATAGAGTGGGATTGGGGTGAGGGCTGATGGGGAGGAGAAGAAATGTTAAGTTTGATTATCCCACGCCTGGTATTTCTGGGGTCACCTTAGTAAGGCCACATTGGGGTGTGAGGAGCAATTGGTGAATCCTTTTAGATTTACCACTTCTCTGTTTTCAACTGGGACCCTACACATCAATTTCAGTGCAACAGGCAAAGTCCCATCAACATCTTGTTATTTGTGCTACAAGAAAGATTGTCTATCTTTTATTCCCATTGCTCAGAGCCTAGCATAGTGCCTTGTTCTGTAAGCAATGATGGAAATACTCAACAAATACTTATTAATTCTTACTATTGGAATTAGGTACTTGAGACAGTGACCAGAAATTCTAGACCTCACCCTGAAAAACCTGCTGAAATAAGATTGCAGGTATCATGTCATGAATCCTGATGAAGTCACTGAGACCTCACACCCTGGAGGGAATTCCTAAACCCCATTCTGAACCTTCACAGGGTTGTCTCAATGCTCTAATCATCAGAAAATCTCCCATATGGAGAAAGAACAGGGGCCGTGTTTTAAAAATGAAATGCATGCTTAGTGAGAAATTAAAAACAAGCGTTTGATGAGACCAACTTTTATCTGTTTGAGCAAGCTCTTTGAGCTTCAAAATGTTTCCTTAGCTCCTGGAATCTAATGTCACCAGAGTCCCAAATTGGAAACATTGTGCCACAACTCACAATTCATAAGTAAGAATTCTCCTGCTTGGGATTTGATTCATATTGTGGGCCTCCTCACTGGGTTTTCTCCCTTTCACAGCTCAGATAGATAAGTGTGGCGGTCCATGTGGTTTTATTTGCACATTCACAGCTTCAGTGAACTTTTTGAATCCTCACTGAACACATTAGCTACATCCCTCTGTAATATACACATTCAGAGAACAAAAATTCAGATTAGTGTGAAAGGTTTTGGGGAGGGAGGATTTATCTAATTCTGTTGGTTTCAGCTTTCCATCAAAACTTGTTTCACATCCTATATAAACCAGTTTCCCTCTCTGTACTTCCCTCACTCTCCCAGTAATAAGGGACATGTCTACTTTTCTCAAACAAGTGCCACAGCAATTAAAGAGAAAAATAGTTTTGGGACACCTGTGTGGCTCAGTCAGTTAAGAGTCTATCTTCGGCTCAGGTCATGATCTCAAGGTCCTGGGATCGAGCTCCGAATCGGGCTCTCTGCTCATCGGGGAGCCTGCTTCTTCCTATCCCTCTGTGCTTTCTCTCACTCTTGCTTACTCTCAAATAAGTGTTTTTTTAAAAAGAGAGAAAAATAGTCTTAAAACAAAACTGAGTTTATGGAAGAAATCCCCTTTGCCCCATCAAAAATTTTGCAATTAACCACGTGTCCCTCGCATGTCTTAACCTCCAGTCTTCATTTTCCTCACCTGTCAATGTAAGGCCAGGCTAATTTATTGTCCATTGATTGCTTCTTTTGTACCACTTTCCATGGAGAGCAGTTATCATATGTTATTATTTTATTTTGTATTTGCGATAATGCTACATGAAAAGAATTCTAATCTGTATTTTATAGATGAAGAAATAGATGCAGGAAGGTTAAGTAACTTGCACAGCACGTGGATAATTGTAAAACCTGAATTCAAACCCTCATTCATTTAATTCTAAAGCCCTAGTTCTATGTGTTACAATATGCTATCACCTAACTGAGCTCTGTACTCCCTAAACTATTCCTTTAGGTTCTAGTTCTGAGCCATGAACTTATTTCATTTCATTGCAAGAGACATCACTGGTAAATTACTATTGCTAGTTTTATTTATAATAAAAATAGTATACCTTACTATTTTGTAACAACTGTTACACTGTGAAAGGTGGAGAAAAAAGAAATAATACAGCCTCCCTCAGAAGACTGTCCTTACTGTTGAGAGGAAGTTTTTCTCCATCTGTGGCTCTCTTCTATTCCAATGTATTGTCAGTACTTTAGAGTGAATTTGATCATTGTTTCCTATCCCTCTCTTATAATGGGAAATAGTAGAACAGGATGTGCTTAGGGGGAGATACAAAAATATTGTATTGAGACACCACAAGGAATGTTAATTCCTTCTTTCAATCACTGTTTCAGGAGTTGTCTGTACAGATTAAAATTAGAAGGAATGAAATGTCCATAGATGGACAAATGAGGAGCCCAAGACTTACATAAAAAGATTCTTTATCATCTACTCTTCTTGTTTTTTTTTTTTTTCTTGTGATGAGAACTTGTAAGATCTCTTTTAACAACTTTCAGATATGCAGTATGGTATTAGTAACTATAGTCACCTTGCTGTACATTACATCCCATGACTTATTTATTTTATAACTTGAAGTTTGTACCTTTTGACCCATTTAGCTCACCCCCCACCACCCCCTCCACCTCCTCCACCCCCCTCCCCTGGCAGCCACCCATCTGTTCTATGTAGCTATGCCTTCTTCTCTTCTTTTAAATAACAAAAATTCAATATCATCTGTGCCTGCTTTTTTGCCCTTGGAGAAATAACAGTTAAGGAAGAGGGTGGAGAGGAAGGAAAGGTAGCTCCAACTGATAATTAACTGATTTAATCTCAAATTATCTAATATGCTTAATAAGAATTATCTTCTCCGTATGTGCTGGCCCAGAAAATGAAACATGTCTTGTCCATCACGATTTTCCTATCAGCTAAACACTCAGTGAAAGGGAAGAAACATTTGTAAAATAATACAACATTTTTTAAAAAAAATTAAAAATGAATGAGAATTTATAGACCTCTTTTTTAACTTTGGCAAAGCTATTATAAATAGCATTTTTTAAAACCGTCTGGCTAAAACAAAACAAATGTTTCCTGTCAGTATGGAAAAAGAAATTCCTGTCTAAAATTGTGTTATCGTGTTATCTGGCTTTTAGTCCACTTAATTAAGAAAGCTGTTAAATGTCATGCTACATGTCATCAAATGCCCTTTTTAAAACTGATTTCAATTTTTCATGAGTTCATTCCAGTTTTGTGTTTCACTATTTAATCCTTTAGGGTTTTTTTAAAATAAAGTCATTTTTAAAAGTCAAAGATACACTAGTCTTGCCATAATTACTTTTTGCACATCAGAGTTAAAAAGATACCCTAATATAGAAATACGTTGAGGAACAAGTCATCAACTAAAATAGAATACAGCTTCACACATGTCATTAGTACTTACTTTTAAAGAAAAAAAAAGATATGGAATCTATTTGAGCTGAGTTGAGCTACATTAAGTCTAACCCTCTAATTTTTCACATTAAAAAAAAACTTGAGGCTCAGAACTTGAATGAAATGAAGTTATAAAGTTGGTGGCAGAAAGCTGAGTTCCTTTCTGCAAAAGCCAGTGGACTTGCCTCATGACTACACTTCAAAAAAATTTTATTAAGCAGCTACTATGTGCCAGGTACTGTGTTAGGTTCTCATGATACAAAAGTAAACAAACAAACAAAAAAAGTAAACAGCACAGGGCATTCAGTCTGAAGAAGCTTATAATCCAATGGGAGAGTAAATAAATAAATTGATAAGTAAGTTTTTATGTAACAAGCGACTTAAAACCTTAGCAGTTTAAAATAATCTACAATATCCATTTATTATCTCACAGCTTCAGTGGGTCAGGGATTGTGCATGGTTTAGCTGATTCTCTGCTTCAGCATTTCTCACAAGGCTGCAATCAGGGTTTCAGCCAGAGCTGAGGTCTCATCTGAAAGCTCAACTGGAGAAGGATTCACTTTCAAGGTCATGTGGTTGTTGGCAGGATTCAGTTCCTGTAGCCTATTAGACTGAGATCCTCACTTTCTTGCTGGCTATTATCCAAAGGCTAACTTAAAAACCTTACTACATGGATCTCCCCAACATGGCTGCTGCTTTTATCAAAGAATGCAAGTCAAAAGGCAACAGAGAAAGTCTGCTAAAAAAATGGATTTGGGGATAATTGGGGGCCATTTTAGAGTTTATCTGCCACAGAATTCTATAGTAAAACATGATAAATGCTGTGGAGGGGAAAGGCACAAGGGCAGGAGTACAGGGGTTAGGCTTTGAACCAGACTAAGGAGGCTGGGCTGTCATTTGAGCTGAATTTAAAGGATGAGTAGTTATCAGATCAATGAAGAAGGAATGAAAGTGATTCTGGACAGGAGCAGGGTCTGTAAATGCATAGTATAGACTCCAGATGGAGAAACTAAGGCTCAGAGACATTAAGCCTAGCACATGGTAAATATTTAATAAACATTGAATGAATGAACAAAATGCCTTTGTAGCACTAGAAATGAGATTCCACTCTAATATGCCACATAATAACCATATAAGTCAATCTCCATCTCTTTAAAAAAGATAGAAGAGAGAAAATGACAATGTTAGGAGATAGAAGGAAGATATGTTTTATAGTAAGAAGAATTCTAGAGAAAGCCAAAAGCAAATGGAAAAGAAACAGAAAGTTTAGATTTCAATTCTAATATCTATTTAAGTAAAAATAAATGAGGAAATTGCTGTGGTGTCATACCAGCTCTTTGGGGGCGGGGGGGGGGTGCCTGGAATGCTTTACAGGAACATAAGGTAATAATGAAATGTTTACAAATAGTTATCACTCCATTCCAGGATGAAAAAAAGTTTTCCAGAGCCTTTTCGAGCTCACCAAAATCCTGTACAATTTCTGACTCAAACACATATGTAATACATCACCTCTAGGACCCAAGATAAGAGATGGTTTATAGTTCACATGTTTATGTCAGACTTAGCATTTTGCCTTAATATGCTATATATATATATATATATATATATATATATATATATAAAGTACTTTAGCTGAAGAGCACATTTTTCAAATGAGGTAAAAAAAAAAGTATTATCACTTACATTAGCAGTAATTACCTAAAAGACAAATATTTTTAAATTATAACCATTATAGAAATTTCTTGAACCAAAAATTGAGTGATAATAACCATATCTCTTCTTGCATGTCAAGTATGATTATATGAAATATAGTGAATGGGACTACACATTTATGATTCTTCCATTCATATAAAGTCAGACTTAAAATCTTAGTCACAGTTAGTCGTACTGTTGTCCAATGGTGATGGGTAATCACACTTGGTGCCAGTTTTCAGAAGGAAAGCAGGGGGCTCTTAGAGTCCATTAGTGGAGACACCTTCTTTTTACTGCCTCTTGGAATGCTAGATTCTTTGCCTTGTTTCTTTCACCAGGTGTAGCACACGCAATCTTTTCTGGGGTGTGTGTGTGTGTGTGTGAGAGAGAGAGAGAGAGAGAGAGAGAAATAATACATAAATGGGCATAGAGAGAAATTTAAAAAGTATAGCTTCTTTCTGCCAATTCTCTACAAATCTTCAACAGAACCAAAATCCTTGAAGATATAAAAATTTTTTTAAGATTTATTTATTTATTTGAGAGAGCAAGAATGAGAGAGAGAGAGTACATGAGAGGGGGGAGGGTTAGAGGGAGAAGCAGGCTCCTTGCTGAGCAGGGAGCCCGATGCGGGACTCGATCCAGGGACTCCAGGATCATGACCTGAGCCGAAGGCAGTCGCTTAACCAACTGAGCCACCCAGGCGCCCGAAGATATAAAATTTTTAAAGACTATGGAGCATGGACCAATGGGAAGGAAGATAATTTCAAAGGAATAGGAATAACATTATTTTTAAAATATAAAAAAAATAAAGGTAATAATTAAGACATATGTGATATCAAAACATTCTTTGAAAGTATTATAGAAAAGACAAAATCTTCAGATGCTGTAAGGTTCAGAAGTATTTTTTAATTTCTTTGATGAGAGGATGTTCTAAGGTAGAAAACTTACAGCTCTTGATTATGTGCACCGAACACTGAAAGAACTATGTGTTCAATTATCTAGACTATCTCTCCTAAACCTGCTACAGAGGAAAAAAGCAAGACTTTGGGAACTTGAGTCAGTTGATTGATCTATAGAACATACTAATTGAATTATATGGAGTTTATCCACATTAGAGCCTAAGAGCTTTTAACAGAGAAAAGACACAAAGTTATCTAGAAATGGTAAAACCTAGAAGGCTCTGGAGAGGCAAACACAAAATGAACTAATCCATAGGGAGTCTCCACAGCTCAGAGTAGGAAAATTTACTTAATAACTTCTGCATTTTCAAAAAAAGTATTGAAAACCTATTCACTATTTCAGTGCCTAAATTTCCTAGATGACATCACTTCTTTTATGGAAAAAATAACTATTACTTTGGTTCATAAGAAAGATTTTGTTACCTCCATTAGATCTGTATTAAAACTGCTCATCCCTGACGTCCATGCTTACTTAACTCCTATTTTCCATCTCTTTATGTCTTCAGATTGCGTTTTGAGTGCTTTCCTTTGAGTGCCTTCAGTTTATCTAGTGCTTGGTTTAACCCATCGCTTGAGGTCATATTTTAATAACATATTTTCATTTTTAATGAACACATGTCATTTCTATAATTGGTATTTGATTCTTTTTTTAAAAACCTGCCCTTTTGTTCAATATGCCCTTCTTTTCTCTCATGAATTTATTCATCCTTTTATCATTAATCATTTTTTTACATAATTTATGTGCTTTTTTCTGTTTTGAAATGTTACTTTTAATATTTCTGCTATTGTGCATTCCTCACAACATTACATGTGTTTTTTAAGGCTTTAATTTTTATTGTTTTTATTGGATACTAAATTATTCTGTGTGCCTCTCCTGTCTCTTCCCTCTCTCTCTTCCCAAAGGTAACCATGATCCTGAATTTTATGCTTATTTTTCTTTATGATTCTATCATTCCTAATACACTTATTTTTACACCTTTCTTAAGCACCTTTTAGATAATTATACTATCAATAGTTTAATTTATCTAATAGAATTCTTCCATTAGTTGCATCAACTAACTCTCTCTTAAGCAGTGAGTTCCTACTTGTGCCTTGTAATTTCCATCTGTGAGCTTGGCCTCAGAGAAAGCTGCCTCTCACCCCCATACTGATTATACCCAGAGTGTGGAGATTCCTTTTGGGGACTAGCTTTGCATTTCCTCTGCTGGAGCTCTACAAGTTTCACCAGTTCACCCCAGCTTTACCTTGGACTCTAAAGTTGTGTTTCTGCACTACTTGGATCATTCAAGTTCAGGTCCCACAGGCAGCCTAGTCTGGACTTCCAATTTCCACAGGTCCTTCCACCCGTGGCTCAGAGCAGACGATCTGTTCCATGCCACATCACCACGCGATACACCAGGCTTGTCTCTGGACCAGAGTTTCCTAGCTCCCTTCATGAACTGAACAAACTATTTCCAGATCTATTTCCCCACTGTACAAAGAGCTTTAGACATTAGCTTTATATATCCATGCAACTACCTTTAACCTGCCTGGCATCAACCACCACTCATTACAATGACTTAAGTTCTCTTCCTTTCCTGCCACTTAGAGATACTCCGTTCTGGCATTTGAACTCAGCTTTATAGCTAATTTTTTTTAACTTATTCTGTAGCTGGCATTCTTATATATTTCAAGTTAGAAGATATCTTTCTTACATCTGCTTAGTCTACCAACTTTCCAGAAATCAATACTGTAGCTAAAAAAGTAAATTTGGGGATTTTTGTAGGATTTTGCTTAATATCTTATTGAAGTAATGCTTTGTAAGAAATAGACTCATTCCTCTGAATTATCAAACTTTCGTTTTTGTTGAATCTTCTCTTTCGTGAACTTTTTTTAACATTAAGAAACACTTTGTTGTGAAAAACGATACAAGATCATAAGTCTATTTAAATTACAACATGTGATTGGTAAATGGGCGACACATAGTTTAATATCACTTACTCTGGCAGACAAAATATAAGGGAGAAGGGCTTACTTGCCTTTCTTGATTAAGAGTTCAAATCAAGAGTTCAAATTAAGTCTTCTACTAAAAAGAGATCTGAGTGAATTTTCAGACTCAGTTATTAGGGACATCCTTCTTCCTTTCAAAAGCCATATGAGGGGCACCAGGGTGGCTCAGTCGTTAAAGGTCTGCCTTCAGCTCAGGTCATGATCCCAGGGTCCTGAGATCGAGCCCCACATCGGGCTCACGGCTCAACGGGAGGCCTGTTTCTCCCTCTCCCCCTACCGTGTTCCGTCTCTTGCTGTCTCTCTGTCAAATAAATAAATAAATAAATCTTAAAAAAAAAAAAAAGCCGTATGAAACTACCACCCATGAATTAGTCTAAGTCATTTTATGTATCTTTATATATCAAAACAGTTTTTGCCTTTGGTGTGACTAATCTGTCTATTATTCACCATATTAATCAATCTCCCTATTGTAAGCCCTTAACATAAATATGTGAAAGTAGATTTTGAGAACACTATTTTGAGAGGAAATATTTCTTTCTTGTTTTTTATGATTTTATTTTCCTGCCTTCATTTCACTCTGAATCTGAGGCAATTGTTGATTTGGGGGTATGTCTTTTAAAATCTCCTTTTATGTGCCATTTTTAAAGAAGTAGCAGAGCAATGTGTTAAGATTCCCAGTTCTGGAGTCAGACTGCCTATGTTTCAAATCAGCCTCCACCACTTACTATGACTTGTGTTACCACAGCAAGCTTTTTAACCTCTGTGTCCCTCATATTCTACATCTGAAAAATAGGGATGCTGCTGATGATGATAATAGTACCTACCGCAGGGCACCTGGGTGGCTCAACCGTTAAGCGTCTGCCTTCGGCTCAGGTCATGGTCCCAGAGTCCCGGGATCGAGCCCCACATCGGGCTCCCTGCTCAGTGGGAGGCCTGCTTCTCCCTCTCCCTCTCCCCCTGCTTGTGTTCCTGCTCTCGCTATCTCTCTCTCTGTCAAATAAATAAATAAAATCTTAAAAAAAAAAATAGTACCTACCGCATAGGGCTGTTACAAGGACTAAATGAATTAATACACATAAAGCACTTAGAACAGCCCTCAGTTTATGTTATTGTCATTATATTTCCAATTTCCCTGAAGCTTTTTGCACAGGCATCTCTAAGAAAGTGTTCCTAGCCATAACCTAGCCTAATGATTTCACAGTTTATGGGAAAATCTCAAGGCACAATATCTTGAGGCATATAGAAACAATCCTATGTTATCACTTTTCATGATCTCTTGCTTTTTTCATGAATGGATGCCTTAAAGGTAATGAATCCAAATAACCCTCACTTTTTTCAATCAAAACCCTTTGTTGAGACTGTTTACAAGAAACCTCTTGGGAATGAAGGGAGTTGAGGCAACAGAAGAACCCTTCAGCTTTGCGGCCAGAGAGGGCCCTCACCCCCCACCCCTGCTGGTCCTGTGGGCCAAGATAAACATGCTTGGCAAGGAGTGCCTTGCTCACTCCACCCTGTCAACTCGGAGGTGAAGGTTTTGGACTGTGGTATTGCTACTCCACCCAACTTCTGTTCCATTTTTAATATACCTTTGTGATAAAATGTATTGTATCCATTTAAAGAAAAGTCTTGAAGGTGTGGCTGACAAGAAGGAAAGCAATATCCTGCCACTGCCTCAGACATGAAAGGCACTCCAGCCCCAGCTCATGGCCCACCCTTTCTACTTGGCTGTACAGCTCAGACTCCACATTTTGTTCAATAAAAGCAACAACATTCACATACCTCACCACCTGGGAAAATGCCATAAATTGTCCCAGTCATGTGTGCCCTGGCAAACACCCAGGTGTATCACTGAGCTCTCAAGAGCCAATCACAGAAAGAATATCAGCACACCTTGCTTTCCTTAACAAACGTGTTGCTAAAACTGCATGCAAACAAAATGTTTGCAAGTTAAATCACTTCTTAAATGCATTAAAGATCTGCTGCTTAATGAATACTGCGGAGGACTATTTACTGAATAATAAAGTTCCTTTGTAAAGTAATAGTGACCCTAGTTTATCTGTTTTCATGCCTAGAATTTTGTAATCTGATTTTCCTTAAAGCACGATGTTTCTCCACGGAGGTGTCACATAGTCTTTGGGTGCTCAGTTTTCTTTAGGGGAATATTAGGACACAAGATTCAGTGGCTTCTGCAAGTGCCTTCAAGCTCAAAATGCACTGTCTTCCTAAGGCAGTCGAGGAGTAACTAGAGGAATGTCTTTTTGTTTGGTTATTCTTTCGATTTATCATTCCCTCTGTAGTCGGGGGTGGGGGGGGTACTTTCCACTAGCGGTTTCTCACACAGCTGCATCTGATGCTTCAGGACGGGACTGGCCTGAATGCCTTGAGGACGTGACAGAGGGAGTGAGAACTATGGTAAACAGACATTCTGAGGCTCCCTCAGAAATCTCTTTCCATGACTATCTTTCCTGCTTTGTTTCTGGCCCAGAGGAAAAAAAAAAACATAAAAGATCAGGAGTGCCTTTAACAATTTCATAGCTTATTGGGGCGCCTGGGTGGCTCAGTTGGTTAAGCGACTGCCTTCGGCTCAGGTCATGATCCTGGAGTCCCGGGATCGAGTCCCTCATGGGGCTCCCTGCTCCGTGGGGAGTCTGCTTCTCCCTCTGACCCTCCCCCATCTCGTGCTCTCTCTGTCTCATTATCTCTCTCAAATAAATAAATAAAATCTTTAAAAAAAAAAAAAACAATTTCATAGCTTAGGACCTTCTTTCTGGATGATCCCTGGAGCATTAGATACCACATACAATATTTCATTATTTGCCATGAGCACCAGAGATGCACAAGGGGAAAATTGTATTAACTCCCCTTCAGATACTGGAAAAAAATACCATAAGGTAGTTAGGTTACCTGCCCAAGTCACCCAGCTGGTTACTAATGAAGCTAAAGATGTTGAATTTTGTGGCAGAGTTACTAAACTCTGCTGTTTGATGTTGAAATGTCTGACAGCAGAAGTATTTTAGTTAAAAACTTCCCCTGTCATCCCCACTGAACATTACACTCTTCATCCAGGGAGTTCATACATTCACCCACTCACCCTTGGAATAATCTCAAAAACAAAAGGCAGCTGAAAAGGTAATATGCTAACCATTAATGAGATATTGGTGGTGTACCTCAGTTCACCCGAGCCACAAGCCTCCAAACACAAACATAACTAGTATTTTACCTCCCTCTCTGGCTAAAAAAATACTTCCATTAGTGGAAACATTTGAAATCATAGAGATAAAAAGAATGTGTGATTCACATAAGTAGTATTTCATCTCATCTAATGACATAAATAAATGTGATAATCAATATGAAATGGCTTGGCAAGCTTCAAAGAATGAAGAATCATTTTTGGCATTATTAGTGGTTGTAAGAATAATAGCATTGTAAACTATCAGCTGACATTAAAAAGATCATTTGAAGATAAATAAAACACTTTATGCCAGTAAATATGACAGTATTGCCAAACTGACAGAAAAAATAAGAAATCTGGGTGGTTCAGTATCATTAAAGAAATTGAACCTATTTTTATAAACCTTTTCACAAGGAAAACTCCACATCCAGATAGTTCACCTGTAAATTATCACAGAGCTTAAAGAATAAATAACTCCAATGTAACACAAACACTTCCAGGGACAGAAAAAAAAAAAGGTAAAAAACTCTTCTCTATTATTTATGAGCCCAGCATAATCTTGAGGCCAAAACCTGACAAGGACGTTACAAGAAAGAAAAATAGCAGACACATAAATGCAAATATCAAAATAATATTAGCCTGACTTACTGGGCTTTATTCCAGGAATGAAAGGTGGTTGATGATTCACAAAGCAATCAATGTAATTTACCACAATAACATTAAAAAGAAGAAAATTACATAATAAACTCAAATTCAGAAAAGGCATTTGATAAAATTCAACACCCATTGATGATAAAAGCGCCTAGCAAACTAAAGGGACTTTCTTAATCTAATAGCATACTTAGCAAAAGTTCTACAGCAAACATTGTCCATGCTTGTGACTTTGGGGACAAAACAAGAATGCCCACTACCACCATTTTTGTTTAAATTATACTGGAGGTCCTAGTCAGTACAATAAGGCAAGAAACAGAAATAAAAGGTATAATAATTTAAAAGTAAAAAAAAATACTATTTTAATTATTATTGCAACAAAGAAGTGCATTTATCAAGCCTATTGGGTGCAAGATCCAATATTCAAAAAGTGATTAGCTTCTATATACACACATTAAACAAATAAAAAATGAAACTTTTTAAATATGCCATTCACAATAGCATTGGAAACATCAGTTTAGCAGGTATGTGCAAAGGAATTTAAAGAATAAGCATCGGGGCACCTGGGTGGCTCAGTCGTTAAGCGTCTGCCTTCGACTCAGGTGATGGTTGAGCCCTACATTGGGCTCCCTGCTCGGGGGGGGGGGGGACCTGCTTCCCCCTCTCCCACTCCCCCCGCTTGTGTTCTCTCTCTCGCTGTGTCTCTGTCAAATAAATAAATAAAATCTTTTAAAAAAAATAAAGAAAGAATAAGCATCAAGAAATGACTTGTAAGAGTAATAATAATCTGATGAGACCAGTGCTTTAAAATAGATCCAAAAGCCACTCTGGAAAACGGTGTGGAAGTTCCTCAAGAAGTTAAAAATAGAACTACCCTATGACCCAGCAATTGTACTACTTGGTATTCACCCCAAAGATACAGATGTAGTGAAAAGAAGGGGCACATGCACCCCAATGTTCATAGCAGCAATGTCCACAATAGCCAAACTGTGGAAGGAGCCGAGATATCCTTCAACAGATGAATGGATAAAGAAGATGTGATTCATATATACAATGGAATATTACTCAGCCATCAGAAAGGATGAATACCTACCATTTACATCAACATGGATGGAACTGGAGGGTATGATGCTAAGTGAAATAAGTCAGTCAGAGAAAGACAATTATCATATGGTTTCACTCATATGTGAAATATAAGAAATAGCACAGAGGATCATAGGGGAAGGGAGGGAAAACTGAATGGGAAGAAATCAGAGAGGGAGACAAATCATGAGTGACTCTTGACTCTGGGAACCAAACAGAGGGTTGTGAAAGGGAGGGGCATGGGGAGATGGGGTACCCAGGTGATGGGCATTAAGGAAGGCACATGATGTGATGAGGACTGGGTGATATATGCAACTAATGAATCATTAAACACTACATCAGAAACTAATGATGTACTATATGTTGGCTAAATGAATTTAAAGTTTAAAAAAACAAAATTCATGTAAACATAACTAATTTTTATTAATTATTTTCTAAAAGTCTTTCCTCCTCCTCCTCTCTTTTGTTACCTGCTACATTTCTTAAAAGCAAGATATCACAGTTATTTGAAAATTCACCATTGATTCCCTAATGAAAGCAGAAAACAGAAATAGAATTCAGGAAACTTTCCATGGAAGACACTGGTTTTAAATTGGCTTCCTGTCTTACAGGGAGAGTACCAAAAAAGACTGAATTAATCCATGACAGTCACAGGTCACTCTGGCTCTCTTAGAAGTATAATCTTCCACTTAATCAGATAGCTTCTTCATACAGAACATCTTATGGGTATATCTCATGAAAGTATACAAGGTGTCTAAAGAAGTAATTTTGAACAAAATAGATAACTTCTGAATACCATCTCAGACAACCTCTACAGTATGCAAATATTATGTGGCTTTCTGATGAAGATGCTGGACACTGGGGCCTTCTGTATTTTTACATACAGTTCTGCACTCAGAGCAGCTCCAGATGTCTATGGGAAGGTTGTGAAAGACAAAGAACTAGGATTTGGCTATTTACACACAGAGCATAAATGAATTACCCAGAGCGTGTTGGCAGAGAGATTTGAACTTAAGGACATGGGACAATCTGCACAGGTTGCCAATGGTTTGTGAGTTGTGAGAAGAGAAGGGAAATTAAAAAAAAAAAAAAAAATCTTGCTGGCATAATTTACATTGGACCACATGAGCACATTCCAGTCAATCCACTTCATAGACATGATCTCACTGGTCTCCCCAACATCCCTGCAAGGAAATGAGGGGGACAAGTATGACTCCACCCTTTAGGCCAAAAGCCCCATCCTTCACTCCCACTTGTGGCTAGGAGTGGGTGGAACACATTTATACAGAGGAACAAATTACCATCTTCCTTGCTTTCAGGCCCCTCAATATGTGGATGAACAAGTTTGTCTTTCACTGCTTGAGGCCATACAATTCCCCAAACAACTTGTCTGAAAGGTTGGGGACTGAGTCACTGGCCAGTGATAATTCTCAAACAACTGCTGGTTTGTTTCTCAATCATTGTTTGGCCTTGCTGACTTGGATTCAATACACCATGTAATGTAAGTGGCTGGGATGAAATTTTCCTCATTGGCCTAGAGGAGGCTTTTTTTTTTTTTTCGTGAAAAGTAGCTCCTTAATGTGTTGCTGTTGTTGTTGTTGTTGTTTGAGTATAGTTGACACACAACGTTGTATTAGTTTCAGGTGTACAACAGACTGATTTAACATCTCTACACGTTATGCTGTGCTCACCCCAAGTGTAGCTACCACCTGTCACCATGCAACACTATTACAGTATCATTGACTAGATTCCCTGTCCTGTACCTTTTAGTCCCATAACTAATTCATTCCATGGAAAGGGAAGACAATAGTGAATATGGAAGGCGGGGTACTTTACACCTTTGAACTAGAGGATATGTTGCTACCCCTATGCTCATCTAGAAGAT
Organism: Mirounga leonina; assembly: GCF_011800145.1. Classification (NCBI taxonomy): domain Eukaryota; kingdom Metazoa; phylum Chordata; class Mammalia; order Carnivora; family Phocidae; genus Mirounga; species Mirounga leonina. The sequence goes on from NW_023270431.1 coordinate 20,209,339, forward strand.
GAGATTTGAAACCAGGAAAGTAAATGCATTGGGCATCCAGAAGTTCTCCCAAATAGTAGACTAGATCTTCATTTGTCTGTTGTTGTTGGGGTTTCTTTCTGTAACTATATCGCCGTTCAAAACCTCACTCCTCCTTATGTGTGATTTAAAAAAATCTGTGACAGAATTGTTCAAATTCTCCGTCAAAACAGTTACTAGTAATTGCAATTTTGAGGAAAGGTCATTGAGAAAAAGAAGAGCATACCAACAAAAATTTATTGGATAGTATTTTTCACATTAGGAAATACAAGATAATTTATTCAAAAACCAGCTCCTTAGGATTCATGTTTGATATCCTATACTTAAAGATATGTTTGGATTTTTCTTTTTCCCACTACAAATTAAAATGTCCCAAATATTGAGGGATGAAAAGAACAAAAGATCATTTTCCATATAAATGTTGACGCACATACTCACTTTACCAACATATGGATATGTCTTACAGATATAGAACTCAGCAGCATAGAGCAGTATTCTGAGATGAGCACCATATGTGACATAATATTGCATTATTTCACTAAAGCTTTCAGAGCTTAAGAAAATAGCCTGAGGAATAAGACTGCTCCTTTCTGAGCCAAAGTTGCAATCTTCTAAGTCCAAGACATGCTTGAAAACAGTCATTGGGTAATTATAAAAGCCAAGGGAAATCAGTTTAAGAATATGAAATAATATTACTACTGACTACCCTTTTCTATGTCCAATCCAGATGGAAGCTGGACACGTGGAAAGTGACATTTGTAGAACAGCAAAGAAAAGGAGAAGGAAGGAGCAACCTTCCTACCTGTGTTTTCTTTGTAGGATTTTGTTACTATCTGCTCTGTCTAATGCCCAGAAAATGGGAATATTATATCTGTTCAATATGTTATGGAAAGTCTCCCTCTGTCATTTCACATATCAATAGTAGCCTATTAGTTTATTCAAATCAACAACATAAAAGGCACTTCTTGATATCAAATAAAGAATCTTTAATGGAAGTCAGAATACTTCACTCTCACCAACTTCGTGTATGACCTTGAGCAAATCATTTAACCTCTCTCAGCCTTGCTTAACTGTCAAATGTGAAAGATGAGATAAATTATCTCCACAGGTCTTTTCAGAATTGTTCTATTCTATTCACAAATCGGTTTCTGTTTGCAGAAAAGGTTCAATCTGTTTCTGGCACAGCAATGAACAAGTCAGAATCTCTATTTGGGATAGCAAGAAAAATAGTCCAACACATTTAAAAGAATTATTGTGGCCAAAAGATACATAAATATGGATTGAGTGTATTTTTAATATCCAGAGAAATTTCCATCTCTGAATTACTTCATTAGCAACTGTTACTTCACCTATCCCTGGCTGAGATTTTCCAGTGACACTAGGTCAGCAATTGTAGACTCTATTTTCTACGAAAATTCTCTGTGTTTTCCATCTCCAAAATTTTCACACCAATGGCCTTGTTCCTTAAGGGTCCAATGGAGACTGAAAGATTAGAGGGAAAAACAAAACAAAAAAAAAAAAACAACATTTATGTAGAAAGAGTTTCTGACTTGGGAGTGTATTTAGTCCAGAAACAAACTCTGAAGTGTGGCTGGCTTAGTAAAAGTCATCAAGAACATGAAGGCCCAGCTGCTCTATATTTCCTCAGAGACTAGAAGCTGAGGAAACTGCTTTCAATTACAGCAGAAGGCGGCACTTTGGGTTAGACCCAAAGAATTTCCTAGTTAGGTCTCTGAAACAAGTCACTAAGGGAGATTTTCACCACCCTCAAGGATATCTTGAGACTTGGGACAGGTATAACCGAATATTAGTCCATGTGTGTTCAGAGCTTCTAAATTCAGCCTCTGCACTAAGCACATTGTATTTGCTATCTGCTTTTTTTTTCTATTATTTATTTTATTTCATTTTTAAATTTAGATTCAATTAATTAACAGACAATGTATTATTGGTTACAGAGGTACAGGTCTGTGATTCATCAATCATATATTTGCTGTCTACTTTTATCAGCATGACAGCCCAGGAGAGAAATGTTACTGTTATTCTCACTTTATTGATGAGAAAACTACAGTTTTTTTTGGTAGCTAGCAAGCAGAGGCGCTGAGATTTTGAACCCAGAACCAGCTCTGTTCACCATTAGGCTCTAATGCATATCTGCAATGGATTGACTCTTACTTAGTTAGTTGCCATTTTATTGGGAGTAACAAAAGGAAGTGACTGGATTTGACCAAGTGTAGGAACACCTTTTATACAAAGAAATAGGACTTGATGTTCTTCATTTCCACCAATTCAGAAATCACTGGAAAAGGATTTAGTGGCTTGGATTTGTGTAAAGACCACAGAACACGAGAATTTACTAGCTTTGTAACCTCAGGCATGTCACTTAACCTCTCTGATGTTCAGTTTCTTCTTTCTTTTTTTTTAAGATTTTTTAAAATTTATTTATTTGTCAGAGAGAGACAGTGCGCACAAGTAGGAGGAACGACAGGCAGAGGGAGAGGGAGAAGCAGGCTCCCCGCTGAGCAGGGAGCCAGACGTGGGGCTCAATCCCAGGACCCTGGGGTCATGACCTGAGCCAAAGGCAGACACTTAACCGACTGAGCCACCCAGGCATCCCCAGTTTCCTCTTTCACCTATTCAACACTATTTACTGAGTACCTACTTACATCAGAAATTCAGTGGTGAATAAAATCTGGAAAATGAGAAAAAATAAGAAATACCCCACTACATTGCTGTGTTTCTCATTCGGTCAGTGTGAGTTCCCTTCCCACTTTCCCTCCTGCACAAGGGACTTATGTCACAGAAAAAAGAACTTCCTGACATTAAGTGTTATGAAATATGCTTCTAAATACAGAAAGAGAATAGAGAATTGTTATCTTCTGAATGAAAGGTGCTTTTTCCAGAAAAAGTCTAGAGAGAAAAAGCACCAGCAAGGTGTCACTTCCTTTCTCCTCTGTGCTCAGAGAATGTTTTCATTCTTCTATTATAGTGCTTATCGTATTTAAATTATTAAATTATTCTTTTACATGTCTTTATCCCCCATGAGACTCTAAATTCTAGAAGACAAAGTCTATCCTTTGCTCCTATCTGTATTTACCAAAATCATACAAAGCCCTGGGTCTGGCACATCATGGACACTCATAAAATATTTGTTGAATGAATCAATAGAGAGGTAGGTAGATGGGTGGGTGTATGGATGAATAGATAGATGATAGATAGGTAGATAGATGATAGATAGATAGATAGATAGATAGATAGATAGATAGATAGATAGAT
>NW_023270431.1:20212639-20283930 GCF_011800145.1 Mirounga leonina
GATAGATAGATAGATAGATAGATAGATAGATAGATAGATAGATAGATAGATAGAGGTTCCTGGTTGGAAAATGAGAATAAAATCACAGGAGAGAAAATATAAATTGAAACTTACTTCACATACTAAGACTAGTAGACCATTCAGAGTTTTTGCTTTGTTTTGATATAGAAAGAGCTGTAACTGAGCATAATATGTAAGTGTCTTTCATGAGTGTTTGAAACCTCCAGAACTCCTTTCTCATCAGTGTTTGGGGGGACAAGATAAATTCTAGTTTGTGAAAGGAGTGGGTGGCCCTGCTGGGAAGCAGGTGGATAGGACCACATGATTTCTTCCAGCCTGAGCTTCAGTGACTCAGTAATTCCAAATGAACCCTCAGGAATCCTTCCAATCAAATGATTCTTTCCAGTTACTCAGACTGGGCCTTAAACAAGCTCACATTGAAAGAACCCAAATATTTAACCCAATATTGTCACGTTGCAAAGATTGTTTTTACATCAGTGAATTCCCTCAGCCAAGCAAAAGTGCTATGAATGTGGGCAAGGAGAGGCTGTGACTTTGCCTCTAGGAGATCAAAACAGGCTGAAAAAATCAAACATTTCATGAAACCAGGTTTGGGAGCCAAGATCTGAAATAAGCTGTTTTTTTTTTAAGTGAACTGATGAAGTAAACTCTTCAGAACAGTCAAACAGGTTGGACTCCTGGGACCTCACATTGGTGACATCAGATCTGAAATCCTCCAGTCTCCCTGCATTCACTCAGGCCGTTCAGCAGCAGATGATGCAAGCCAGCCATACCAACAGGGACCCCACTTAGAGTAAGAATTTAGAAGGACTCTCTCACCATAGCACATACCCTCCCCGATGTCTATCACCCAGCCACCCCATTCCTCCCACTCCCACCACTCCAGCAACCCTCAGTTTGTTTCCTGAGATTATGAATTCCTCATATCAGTGAGATCATATGATACAGTGTGTAAGACTGTTGAATCACAGACCTGTACCTCTGAAACAAATAATACATTATATGTTAAAAAAAAAAAAAAGAAGAAGATAGTAGGAAGGGAAAAATGAAGTGGGGGGAATCGGAGGGGGAGACGAATCATGAGAGACTATGGACTCTGAGAAACAAACTGAGGGTTCTAGAGGGGAGGGAGGTGGGGGATGGGTTAGCCTGGTGATGGGTATTAAAGAGGGCACATACTGAATGGAGCACTGGGTGTTGTTATACTCGAACAATGAATCATGGAACACTACCTCAAAAACTAATGATGTAATGTATGGTGATTAACATAATATAATAAAAAAAATTTTTTTAAGTTAAAAAAAATAAAGAAGGACTCTCTTCTCAAGTGTAATCACTGGGTATCGAGCACCTCCTGGGTGCCTGGGACTGTGCTAGACATTTTACATATACTCTCTACAACCCTAAAAACCATCCTAGGAGGCAGGGGTCATTATTCCCATTTTATCTGGAGAAATGGGGCTTCAGAGAGGTTATACAAACTGCCCGATGCTCTCCAGCTACCAAGTTAGAGTCAAGATTCAGATCCAATGAATCTCTCTGCTTCCCTTCCTAAATTAGGAGGGTTGGCAGATTGTTGGATTCTTATCAAACATTTGAGCCTAAATGCTGTGAAAGGAAAGACCAGTAAACACAAAGCCTTATTTGATGAGTAGTTGCTATTTGTTAATAAGAGTTTGCCATTGGGTTCAAACCAGTTGTACATCTTTTTCCTACTGAAATGGAGAGTTGTCAAGCCTCAGTAACCCATTTCCCACTGCTACTTGCAAATTGTCAGTATTGTTTTATGATCGAATCATTTCTTAAGGTAGAGTTGTGTGTTTGCTTTATAATGTCTGAATTTGGCACCTTGTAGAATAATTTTCTGAACGGGAATTGTACTTCCATTACCTAATTGCAAAAAGTTGCCAAAATTTTAAAAGGCTCTGGAAAGGGGAGACAGTACAAGAATTCAAGTGACCTCAAGGTCTCCCTCTTAAAAGAAATGGAAATATTTTTGGACTGGATCGTCATCCTATTTGTTGGTATAACTACAGCTGGAAGGGGAGAAGAAAAGGCAGTACTTTTCTCCCCACTTTCTCCAGTGACACCTCCAACTGAATTAAGCTATCCATAAAGAGAATATTTCTGCGTAATTTGCAAATTTTACCATCTTCTAAAAAAATGTTAATGTACTTGTTTAATGATTCACTCTGAGGAAAAAATAAATTTATTCTTAATGTAATAAAGACTCTGAGGAAAAAATGTCAATCAACTATAGTGAAAGCTCAGGCAGAAAGAAGACAAATGTGAATAATGCAAAGTATGGCATCAAAGCTGATGGACAGGGATACTGTTCACACTGTCTTACTATCATCAAAAGTGCTGGCTCAGTCATTAAGCGTCTGCCTTCGGCTCAGGTCATGATCTCAGAGTCCTGGGATCGAGCCCCGCATCGGGCTCCCTGCTCCGCGAGAAACCTGCTTCTCCCTCTCCCACTCCCCCTGTTTGTGTTCCCTCTCTTGCTGTGTCTCTGTCAAATAAATAAATAAGTAATTTAAAAATTAAAAAAAAAAGTGCTGAGAAGAAAGAATAAGAACTTGCATACCTTTGGTGTGCCCAAAATATGAATATCTTCCAATTGCCACACATTTCAGCCTTTTATTTTGGATTTTATTTTATATACATAACCATGAAATAATATTAATTTAATCACATTCTATTGGATAACAAAATTAGTATGCTATTATTTCCATCCTCAATCATCTTTCTTTCTCTGTTTCCTAATGAACTTAAAAATTTGCCAAATAAAAATGTGTCAATGTGAAGAAATGAAACCCTCCCTACACAGTCTATGCCATACCTTATGCCAAATATACATTTTTCACCCCTTTTCTCTATGTTGTAGAATTTTAGAGTTTTCTTAAAAATTCTCCTGTGTTGGTTTTCCATTTATAATTCTCCTGATGGCTTTCCACCGAGAATAAAAGATTTTGCTTTCAATCCAAACATGTAGAATTTACCCCTGGTTACTAAAAGCCTATGGCCAAGTCATGTCGATTTTACTTATTTAAGTCTGTAATATGGTAATAAATTGAACAGATTCTTAGTAAGAGTGCTAATTCATCTACCAGAGCAGTTTTCTGTGATTAAAAAAATATGGCTGTAAGAGTCAGGCTACCTTACCCATGTGAGGTACTCAGCTGGGGACTTGGCAACCATTTCATTCATACAGTGTTTTTGTTTTTGTCTTTTTTGTTTTCAATATTGCATAAAACAGTTTTGCCTCTAATAAACATCTTAATATCCTTCTTCTTCATCAAATGCTGGAGCAGAAATCCCCCAAGGTAGCTACTTTTAAAAATTTCACAACCTCACTTCATTAGAACTAACCTTGTAGCCCTAAACTGATCCTACAATTTCCCAGAAAGGGCAAAATAAATTTAAAGAACATGTTGCATCTTTAAAGCAATAGTGGAATGAATGATTACATTTTTTACCAAAGATCTGCATGGGCTTTTAATAGAATTATGGCAATACCATATAATATTAGTGATACACTTTAGCATTTAGTCTAAACCGTTTTTACAGTATATGAAAACGAAGAAACAGAACAATTAAGTAGCTGATCACTTATTTCACTTCATGTTGATTTATTTAATAGGTTTCAGAGTTGTAAGTCCATAAAAGGGTCCATAAAGTAAGAACAGGAGGAGCCTGGGGAGAGAACTATACTAAAGCCAGAAGCCAGAGAAATACTTTCTTCTGCTAGCCTAAGAACAGTGAAGGTTCAAGATGAGAGCTCCCAAGGTCCAGAGGCAGAGAAATAAAGTCTTAAAAGCAGGAGAATGTTAGAGGCCAGGTGTCTGGGCCACATAGTGGGGCTCTCCTGCCATAAGTGCTCAGTGTGACCACCACGATGACCTTGGCCAAGCTCTATCACTCTGTCCCTTTCTGAAAGTCCAAATGCAATGGAGTCACCTAGCCTCAGGCAGACCAGCGACTGCCAAGTCAGAGAAATAAAATTCAAGGCCCGCCTGCTTCTACTGCCTTTCTGACATGAGACACATCCCTGAGATTCTTTTAGTCCCATTTCCTAACCTGTAAAATACTGATAATAACAATGTACTAAGGATTATAAAACAGTGACGGTGAAAAGCACTTGGTGGGCTATTAGGCACTATGTAAATGTTAGTGATGCTTATCTTTTCGTGTGTGTGTGTGTGAGTGTGTGTGTGTGTACTATTTTTGTGGACTAGATGATTGTAAAACTTTCAGATTTCACAAATGGAGGGGGGGAATAAGGGAATTGCACTCCATGTGCTGAGGTCGGGTGTGGGGCTCTGTGCCCTGGCAGGAGGCTGCAGATGTGCACCCAGGGACCCCAGTGAATACAGACACTGTGCGTTACACGTAAAAGACTCTAGAAGGCTGCACTGTGGAGGCCATCTAATTACTTACAAACATACTTGAAATGGACCAGAAAAAAACCCGAAACCATCTTTATTCGGGATTCAAATTGAAAAGCAGCACTGCAGGGAGGCTTCGGTAAGAAACTTATAATAATAATCTTAACAAGTAACAATATGGTTGTAAAAATTATTGAAATCATTTAAGTGAGAGCAGAACAAGATGTTTGTGATTTGGGAGATTTTCTCAAGTAATTGTACAGCCACTGCCACAATAGTTCCTTGTGGTCTGCGTTTTCCAGCACACCTGATGAATTCTGTCACCCATAAACTGCTTGAGTTAGCCTGAGTCTAGCAATCACTGTTACACCCACCAGCACATCTTCATCAGTATGATCATCGATGTTTATGCAAAACCCCAAAGTGCCCCCCATACCCTTGGAGAAAAAACGTTCCAAATAACTGTAGGTTTAACTGCATTTTATGTTCTAATACACAAAAAATCTGAAATCTGACCTTGCTGCTTCCCTTTTCTAAGGACCCTTGTGGTTAGATTGGGCCCATCTAGACAATCCAAAATAATCTTCCCATCTCAAGATCCTTAATTTAATCACATCTGCAGAATCCTTTTTGCTATGTGAAATAATATATTCACAGGCCCCAGGGATTAAGTCGTGGACATTTTGACGGTCCAGTACCCAGCATACCACCAATAGTTTATTGTGTTATTACCTTTTCCCTGAAGGAAAATAGTGCATTGGAAGCATTAAAACTTTGGTCAAATATGTCCAATGAGCCTGTGATTGAGCTCTGCAGTCATCATGTCCAGTTCTGCCTGCCTTGTCAGTCTAGCATAAGTTTTCTCACCCTTACCACTATTGACATTTAGGGCTAGATATTTCTTTGTCGTGGGTGGCTGTCCTGTACATTCTGGGAATTTTAGAAACACCCATGGTATCTAGCCCCTAGATGCCAATAGCACTGCCCCCATAGTTAGGACAACCAAAAATGTGTCCCTATGTCACCAAGTGTACCCTGGGTGGAAAAGTATTCTCAGTAGAGAAGTATTCATCTAACAGAAAGCAGCCAAGTTATTGTAATGGCCTCTTTGACTCACAGAACTCACAGAACACAAAAGATCCAGTGGCATTTTTGTTTAGATTTATTTATTCATTTTAGAGAGCATGAGCAGGGGTTGGAGGGGGGCAGAGGGAGAGGGAAAGAAGCAGACTCCCCACTGAGCACAGAGCCTGATGCAGGCTTTATCTCAGGATCATGACCTGAGCCAAAACCAAGAGTCCTACGCTTAACTGACTGAACCACCCAGGCGCCCCAAAAGATCTGGTGGTATTAATTGATGGCTAATCTTAAGGGGCCAAATGTGGGTTATTTATCTCAGCATTGTAGGCTAAATTTACCACTTACCTTATTTGTCCAAAAGACATAAAACTCAGTTCAAGTCTTATGGGCCCTAAGCCATCTATGTAACATGTCCAGTGTGGGTTATATATGAAGCTTTCAATTCTTTGGCTATCAGGCTGAGAGTGGCGTCTTAGTATGCCCTGTCTTACAAAGGCTGTGAGCCCTTCAGTGGCAGGAACCATGTCTTATGCTTCTTTCCATGGACCATAATCTCCTCAACCTACATCCAGCAACCTTTTCATTATACTGTGGTTCTCCTCAAACACAGTGGTGTTGGTTTTTCTAGAAGGATACAGGCCAGACCCTAGAATTTGTTTCTTGGCTAATCCTCCAGGTATTGGTTCTCAAGCTTAAACCATTTGTACACCCCTTTCACAATTTCTTTTTGCCATTCTTTACTTGGCATCTGTCTTCAAATCTACATATGTTTTTCAAACATAAATACTACTTTAGCAATTGTATACATGAAATCATGTTTCAGAATGCTATTATGATTTTTCTAAAATGCATTAAATTAAATATATAACTATAAAATATTTCATGTTTGTCTATGTGCCATTTAAAAGAAATTCACTGATACTTCAAGACATACTGCCTTAATGTGCAATCCAGTAAGTGAAGGGTATTAAGAGGTATAATCTTCCAGTGATAAAATAAATAAGACATGGGGATATAATGTACAGTATAGGGAATATAGTCAATAATACTGTAACAATTTGTATGGTGATGGATGGTAACTAGGCTTATTATGATGATCATTTCATACTGTGTATATGTAAGTGTCAAATCACTATGCTGTACACCTAAAACTAATACAATATTGTATGTCAGTTATTCTTCAATTAAAAAAAAAATGCATTGCCCAACTTCAGCAAAAGCAGACATTTCTAATTCTAGGATGTTTTCCCATCTGTTCAAGTTCCTCACCAGTGAGGGAACATCAAAGTACAACAAACCAAACCGCTCACAGAGAGATGATGCAAGTTCTCACAGCCAGAGAGAAAAGCTCAGGCTACTATTTATACTCTGTTTCCTAAAAATTTTCCTTTTCATTTTTCTTTAAAATATGTAATAGCTAAAATATATGCTCTTAAAAAACAGTATTACCAAGTAGTTTGTCCTGATATATTTAATATAAGGTATTAGCCAGATAACCACAGAAAAAGCAAACTAAAACATTGGGAAAAGTAATCCAGACCAGTCTTTCCCGAAGTGCATCCCATAGAACATTAGTTCTACAAAATCTAAGAGACATTGCATGAAAAAAGAAAAGATAAGGGGGAAGTTTGGGGGAAATCTACAGTCAAATAATTTTGGGAAATTATTTTAAATAAAATGAAAAGAATTTTTTTATTGTAAGACTTCTCAGAAATTTTCATATTCTAATGTGCTTTGTGAAACTTACGTGTGTATTAAACAGACAGTCCTGAATTCGCTTAATGACAAAATCCTTTTTTTTTCCCCTAAGAGTAGTTCTTGGGGCTAGTGTTCTAAGGAATGTATTTTGGGAAATGCTGATCTATCTAGGTTAGAGAAAATTTTATTTGCCTGAGACGAAGAACAAACTTTAGGGTAATGGATATTTAAAAATGCATGCTATGGACTCCAAGAAATAAACTGAGGGTTTTAGAGGGGAGGGGCGTGGGGGGATGGGTTAGCATGGTGATGGGTATTAAGGAGGGCACGTACTGAATGGAGCACTGGGTGTTATACACAAACAATGAATCATGGAACACTACATCAAAACTAAGGATGACTAACATAACATAATAAAATAAAATTTAAAAAAATAAATTAAAAAATTAAAAAATTAAAATGCATGCTATCTTATTTTTCTAAAGTACATAGAAGTGCAGACTGTCTTTTCTGGATTGATTTTGTTAAATCACTGCCTTGCACCCTCAAGGACTCAAAAAACCTTTACTGGATATGAATGATAAATGAAAATAAAGGACAACATGGAAATTCTTTTACTGGCTATAGCATGGTTTGCATTGGCTACTTCTTTGCTTTGAGAAGTAATTAACTTCTTTTTATCTTAACACATAAAGCTCACAAAATATGGGCCCTGATCATCTAAAAACCTTCGCTGGACTTGGGTGGCACAGTCGTGCATCCAGCTCTTGGTTTTGGCTCTGGTCATGATCGGAGGGTGCTGGGATAGAGCCCCAATCTAGGCTCCCCGCTCAGGTAGTCTGCTTGGGGTTCTCTCTCCTTCTCCCTCTGCTCCTCCCACTCGTGAGCTCACACACGCGTGTGGTCTCTCTCTCTCTCAAATAAATAAATAAATCTTAAAAAAAAAAAAAAAAAAAAAAAAACCTTTGCTGAAGCTGGTATCACCTGAAGAGCATTAATGGACAGCTGTTCAAATTCATGGAATTGGCAATTTTCCCTAGCGGACTCTTACTTTCTCTCCATGCACAATGCATAAACATGCAAGGGTCATTCTAAATGGAGATTAAGGCCTTGAATTGAAAATTAGTTAATCTGTCAAATTTAATTTTTCTAGCCACCACTACATATGGTTTGACATGAAACTGAAAGTGAATGAGATGGTGTGGCCAAAACAATGAGCCCAGAGTGGCTCCTAAGAAATGTGAAGCCATAAAATACTATCACTCAGAGTGTTAGCATGGGGAAGGATATCAGAGATGTAGAAAGTGACACTGTCATCAAACTGCTAGTGATAATATCAGGAATTCTTGTACGAGGTGCACCACTCATTATTGTGTGAGTTTGGGAAAATCGCTTTGCCTGTGTAGGACCCGCTTTCACCTGTTGAATGAGAAGGCTGGGGAAAAAATCGCCTAGCACCTTGCTCCTCAAAGTGTGGTGCATGGTCCAGTGGCATCATCATCACCTGGGATATTGCTAGAAGTGTAAAAACTCAGGCCTCACCCCAGATCTACTGAGTCAGAATCTGCAATTAACAAGATCCCCAGATGAACTAATACACTGGTTTTCTAACTCTGTTCCTAGCACCTCAAACCACCCCTCTACAAACCCTCTCTGCCACCAACTACCCTCATGGACAGGGAACCTAAGGGCAGAATTAGCCGTAGGGATTAATTTTTTTAAAAAGCTCTTGTAATCCACACCCTCTCCTTTGACAGATAAGGAAACTGAGGCCCAGAGAAGTAAAGCAGATTTCCTGAAACCACACAGCCAATTAGTAGCAGAATGCAGATTTCATTATTAGCTTTTCCAGTGTAGCTGATTGTATTGCTTCACAAAAATGTTCCCAAATGGTGGGATTAAATTGCCAAGTGTTAATGTTACAACACATGAACAGGAATGCTTTTCTTCTCTTGGAAAAAAACTTCTTTTTTCAAGTTTAAAAATGATGGCTTTTTAATGAAATTATGTTATTCCTGGAGGGACTTAGAGAAGAATCAAGTTACAGGGCGTCTCATTTCTCTTCCAGGCAGTAGGAAGGCCTCTCTACTCAGGCCAGACACTCACTCTCCCTTTCCTCCCTCTCTCAACACCCACTCACCCCTCCTGCGCACGCGCACACACACATACCCCACGATAATGATGTATAATTCAATTATGAATAACTGCAGAAACCACATGAGTCCAGGATCCAGGATGCTCACAAGTCCAGTTTTAGTCAATAACCTCTTAGCAACCAGCAGCCTTGTCTGAAACAACTGAAACCTTACGTGGCTTAGAAACCAAATGGATCTCAAATAACCACAAGAAAATGGATGGATATATAGGTTAAGAGAATTTTATGGTTGTGTTTAAACAAATTTCACTAATTGAACACTGAGTATACAGTAGTCCCCTCCTTATCTAAGAACCCCAGAGGATGCCTGAAACCACAGATAGGACCAAATACTTCATATGTATATACTCTGCTTCTTCCTAGACATACACAGGTATAATAAAGTTTAATTTACACATTAGGCACTGTAAGAGATTAACAAGAATAACTAATAATAAAATAGAACAATTATAATAATATACTATAATAGAAGTTATGTGAATGTGGTCTCTCTCTCTCTCTCTCTCAAAAGATCTTATTGTACTATACTCACCCTTCTTGGGAGGACATGAGATGATAAAACACCTACGTGATGAGACCAAGAGAGATGAATGACATTGGCATGGTGATGTAGTGTTAGGTTACTGTTGACTTCTCACAATCTGTCAGAAGGAGGATCATCTGCTTCTGGATGGTGGATAACTAAAAGTGTGGGAAGAGAAACCGGAGAAGGGCAGACTTCTGTAACGGGCATTTGTATGTGCCCCAGAGACAAATGTCTCTTTTCACCTTGGGGCAATCTTTTCTTTTCCGTTTTGTTCCCACTCATCTCTTCTCTGTTCTCATAGAGTGGTGGCCTAGAAACAAAGGATCTTAGTACTAACCGAAGCCAGGAAGAATAACAAAACCATTTGAATGAACAACTGAGCATACTGTATTTGGCCTTAGTAATTCTGTCAGATACTTTTTTTAATTTGCCTCCAGACTATTCTGGGTTTTGCCTGGAATAAAAGTGTCAGGAACTATATTTAAAACAAAGGGGAGGGGCGCCTGGGTGGCTCAGTTGGTTAAGCGGCTGCCTTTGGCTCAGGTCATGATCCCGGAGTCCTGGGATCGGGTTCCCTGCTCAGTGGGGAGTCTGCTTCTCCTTCTCTCTTTGCCCCTCGCCCCTACTCATGCTCTCTCTCCCTCTCCCTCTCTTTTTCTGTCTCTCAAATAAATAAATAAAAATCTTAAAAAAAAAAAACACAGGGGAAAAATAATTGTATGGTGCCATGTTTACCATTTGAAAATGATCTTTTCATTTCCTTCTCCTTCCTACCATTATATCATCTGAGAAATGTCAAACCAAATGTGTCAAACCAAAAGTTAATTTCAGTATTTCTTTCATGCTTGATAAATCTAAATTACTTTTCTCACTCTTCAATTCTTTACTATCTATAAATCTTTGTAAATGTGGGGGATTCTTTTTCTTAATCTTTTTTTCTTATACAAAATTGTGAGGTTTTTGATAGACCAGTGTGACAAGATTAGGTCACTAACAAAGTGTAGACAAATAATACAAATATCTAGCATATGGTTAAGAAGCAAAGAATATATCAAAATGCAAACTCCCTCTTTTCAAGAAATTTTTGACTACTGGCAAAAAGTAAAAACTGCAGTGGATTTTTATAAAAGATGTTAGGGGATATAATTAACATCCTCTCCAACCAGCTTACATATTTTTCTCTTTTTTTAGTAGTAATTATTAAAGGTGTACGTCTTAAACCAGAGTCCATCCAAATAATAATCAAATTTTCATAACAATATTCTATAGCAGTCAACTCAATAACAATACGAGAGTCATACATGTAATTAAAAGTTTTCTCATAGCCACATTTAAAAAGTAAAGTGAAACAGGTAAAATTAGTTTTGGTAATATATTTTATTTAACCCAATATGTCTAAGATATTACCACTTCAATATGCAATCAGAATTAAAAATTACTAATGAGGTATTTCACATTAGCCATGGTAGTCTTGACATAGCATGTTAATCTTACAAGATTAGGGGGAGAAAATGGTTATAATTTAGAGAAAAAGCATTAATGATTTTTAAGCCATTAAAAAAAAAAACATTCTCAATAATAAACCAGCATAAGCCCTAAGATAATTGAATTGTAATGACCCCTTGTTTGGGGTTTGGTTTTTGTTTTTTGTATCAATAAGTCTCAAAAGAAAACTGAAGGTTTTTCTCATCACTAATTACTTATTCTGTGAGTGAGATTTGCAGTTAATGGTCAAGTTCTCCATTAAAAGAAAATTAAAAATAAAAATAATTGACAACTGTAAGACCAGTTGAATGTTCTCTCTCTTCCTCCCTCCCCCACCCACTCATTCTTGTATTTGTTCCCATCAGAGCAAGACCACATTATTAATCATTTCATTTATTCTTTGGTTTCCTTTTTCATGTGTGTCCCGTAGAATATCAGCTTCATTAGAGGAGGAACCACACGTACCTGCCCTCCTGCCTGACACATGAGAAGCACTCAGTATTTGTTAAAAGAATTTAAAAAGCAAATTAAGGAGAATCAGCTAGGTCGGTATAAAGGCAAAGATCTTTTTTCATTAATAACACACCTAGAATTCTAAATATTACTTATCCTAATGTCTGAATTGAAAAAAAGCAGAGAGTCAATGTATCACAATTTTCAACTTCTATAGCACATTCCTGGATATTTTTAAATAACTTCTTCCAAATGTCAAAATTAACAAGATTTAAAGCTTGTCTGGGTCCTAACCCCAGGGTTAGGAAGGATCTGCTAGGGACACCTACATGAGAAGCCTGGACCAAGGAGTAAGGTTCTGAGAGTTGGGATACTTTCACCCAGCTGCCAAAGACAGCTCAGTCAGGGAGAAACCCTGAAACAAGGTCAAAGGGGGAACCAAAGCAAGGCTGAGTGAACATCTGAATACCCATCTGAGAAGACAGGCAAAGGGCACAGTGTCTGGAAGGGTTGGGGGCCTGTTTGCATGTGGCCAGCAGCTCACCAGAGACTAGACCTGCCAATGCCCTCTGCACAGACACCCAGAAGTCTCTCCTCAGGCCCCAGGGTGACAGGGTTACAGCACCATCATACCAGAAACGAACACCAGTCATACTCAGACCAGATTATGACTTCCAGACCTTAAGGTGGTAACCAAGGTAGAAACAGGGGTATTTACTTTGGAATTCATGTGCCAAATTTCGGCATAACTGATTCAGATCTATTTTGTCATACTTTCATCACATTCCTCTCTAACCCGCTTTTTTCTTGAGTGTTTTTTTTTTTCATTTAAGAAATTTCCTATGTAGTAATTTAGTCAGTTTGTTATAATCCCCACCTGAAATATACAAAAATGTGAAATCACACACAAAAGTCTGCAGGCCTATTTGAAGTTGGAAATATTTCCTGTCAACTCCATGAGAAATTAAAGGAGTAGCTGCTCTAAACAAACTTTTGGGATGATTAGATCTGTTAATAAACTTTATGGGTTTATGACTCAGAATTAAATTAGTCAGATTAGAAAGTTAAAAGGAAAACAACAAAATTGTTTAAAATGCTGGCATTACCTAAAAAGATCAGGGAAGCTGAGATAAAAGCATGTTTTAGGGAGTTAACTGGAAATACTTTGGCACAAATGAGGTGGTTTGAGAATCTTTCAGCACCTAGGAGTGACTCTAGCTTGAAAAATACACAATTCTAACAATGAAGGTTATAAATTCTCACTGCCAACAGACAAAGGAGCCTTGAGATACTCAAGAGTCATACACTGCTTACATCTGAAAGGCCAATTTCTTTGGGAAGATTTGTGAATACACATCTGTTCGTTTCTTCTGCACTTCCCAACATACAACCCACTTCATACCAACAGTATTTTCCTCCATACCGACAGCACCACTGCTACCTGGCCAGCAAAAAGTACAAATATTAGTATCAACCAGAGTTGATCATAGAAAAGGATCTAGAGTAAAACATTCAACAGACATTTATTCCAAAAACAAATCTGATAAGATCTTACTCTGTCATCAGTAGGCTACACTGTTATGAAGGATGCCAAAGCAACATAGAACTGGCCTACCCCTGGGGGTGACTGGGTGGCTCAGACGGTTGGGTGTCTGACTGTTGGTTTCTGCTCGGGTCATGATCTCAGGGTCATGATCTCAAGGTCATGAGATCGAGCCCTGTCAGGCTCTGCACTCAGTGGAGAGTCTGCTTAAGATTCTCTCTCTCCCTCCCTCTCCCTCTGCCCTCCCCACTGCTCCCTCGCTCTCTCAGATAAATAAATAAATCTTTAAAAAAAAAAAAACTGGCCTACCCTTGAGGAACTTATAGTCTAGTTGGGAGAGAGAAAACAGCTACAAGCTAAAACACTCCATTAAAAAAAATTCAATAGTAGTCCCCAGTCTCTATCACATCACTCTGCTTTATTGTCGCTATGTGAAATTGCTTTGTATATGTATTGTATCTTTATTTGTTGTTTATTATGTGTCTCTCCCATCATAATGTAAGCTTCATGTGGAGAAGGACACAGTCTGTGCTCACAGGGCCTGGAAACAGAACATTATTTGAATGAGTGTATCAGTAATGAATAAAACAGGTCACCTGCTGCTGTATATCATTAAGTACTTGATGAGTGATAAGAACAATAAGAGCTCCAAGCATTTGGCATGAGAGTAGAATGAGATTTTATTGTCAAGGAAGGCTCCATAGAAGAGGGGAAAGCCTTTGAAGATGAATCCGATTTGAAGAAGTGGAGAAGGACCATTGCCAAAGTGAGGTTGGAAGTTAAAAACAGAAACAAGTACTACTGGTAGGAGAGTTATAGGTAAGCTCCTGAATTTCTCCATGTGATAAATGTTCAGTGTTAAAACCTCCCCTTGCTGCATCCCTCTGCTCTTTAAAAATGCCATTCTTTACATCACATATGCTCACAACTCTGTGGCCACCTATGACTCCTGTCCACCCTTCATTACTGCCCTACAGGCAAGGAGTACCCAAGTTCTGAAGAGACTACTCCAGCTATTTCTCATTCATCTCTTTTATTCTTCTCTTACCCTCTCCTCCACTCACACTGCCAACATTCCGACCAAGCCCTCATTAGCATTTATTTGAACTGATCTTCAAAACCCCCAACCTTACTTTCTAAGACCTGATTGTCCCAGCTCTGTCTCTACCTGTGTGACACTGGATAGAGATCACCAATCTATCTAAGCCTTAGTCTTTTCATCTATACAGAGAGGACCTGGGATGGACGAAACCATCTCCATGGTCCCTTCCTATTCTCACACCTTAGAATCTTAGAATCCTTGGATATCTGTCCTCTGCAGACCTAGCACTGTGCTTTGGACAGAAGGAATGCACAAAGCTTATTTAATTTAACATAATTGAGTAGTATTTTTCAGATACTGCTGAAAAATTATTTTAGAATTTCAAATCAAAGACCCTTTAAACATTTCTTTCCTAGGCTTTATTTTACTTTCTCAAATACATTTTCACTCTAAGCACAGGGCTATATCCATTGTAAGAAAAACATAGTTAATTTTTCATTCTAAGTAAAGTCAAGTTTAAAAAGTTTAAAAATCTAATTTTTTAATTAACATATAATGTATTTGTTTCAGGGGTACAGGTCTGTGATTCATCAGTCTTACACAATTCACAGCACTCACCATAGTACAGACTCTCCCCAGTGTCCATCACCCAGCCACCCCATCCCTCCCACCCCCCTCCACTCCAGCAACCTTCAGTTTGTTTCCTGAGATTAAGAGTCTTTCATTGTTTGTCTCCCTCTCTGGTTTCATCTTGTTTCATTTTTCCCTCGCTTCCCCTATGATCCTCTGTCTTGTTTCTCAAATTCCTCATATCAGTGAGATCATATGATAATTGTCTTTCTCTGATTGACTTATTTCATTTAGCATAGTACCCTCTAGTTCTATCCACATCATTGCTAATGGCAAGATTTCTTTTTTTTTTTTTGATGGCTGCATAATATTCTGCTGTATGTATATACCACATCTTCTTTATCTCTTCGTGTGTTGATGGACATCTGGGCTCTTTCCAATGTTTATCGCAGCAATGTTTACAATAGTCAAACTATAAAAATCTAATTTTTAAAAACCTGGTTATTTCTCCATTTTACAGAAAAATCTCTCCCCCATTCTCTGTTACACACACATACACACACACAGAGTCATACATTCTTACTCATTTTAAGTGTAGGTGAAACAATCTAGTCATGATCAATATAGAGTCATGCTTATAATGTGCTGACATTAATGATTGTTGATTAAATAATCAGATGAATAAAAAAGAACATCAGAGCAATGCCTTTTAAATATTAATGTGCACATGAACCGTCTTGGGGTGTCACAGCTACAAGCTAAAACACTCCATTAAAAAAAGACAGATTCTCATGCATTTAGTCTGGGCTGAGGCCGCGGATGTCATTTCTAATGAGCTCCCAAGTGGTGTCGATGCTGCTGCCCCAAGAACCAAGGGGCTAGCAACAAGGTGTGAGAACACGAGGAAACGTAGAGGTTATCATATTACACTTCCTCATTTCCACAGGCAAGTTGAGGCCTAGATTGGTGAAAGAGTGTGCCCCACTCCCTACAGCTAGGGCTGGCAGCAGTGAACTGAGCATAGACACACAGAGGCCCAGACCTCCCGCCATGCTGCGGGGGCAGAACGCAGCCATGCACCCTTCTCCAAGCTGACCCACATGGTGTGAGAGGTCACACTCTTGCAAGGGTGGCATGTTTCATATCACCTTCGATGGTGAGAGGAGCTAAGCACTCAGATCTCATCTTCTTCACTTACTAACCCACCTCCAAGCCACCAAAGACAGAATCAGGAGGAGTATTCTTAATTCTGCCAGATCAGCTGGGCTGCCTTTTCCCTATTTTTATCAAAACCTTGAGAGAAAATATGACTTTTTAAATTTTATTAAATCAGCTGATTGTGAAATCTGAGAGACCCAGACTTAGACACACTGTCCCTACCAAGCCACACTGCTGAGGCATCCCTTGAGTTGTGTTGTATGTACATGTGCCTGAATACACACACACACACACACACACACACCCCTACCCCTGGCAGTGTGTGTGCTGGACCACATTTTGTGTACTTGGTGGAGGCTCCATGTTTGCAGACATGTAGGTTGTCTGACTTACGCTTAGAAAGTTCTAGTAGTTTCCCATGCATAGGCCTCCTCACCCTTCTCGCCCTAGATTTGTGATTTTGCATCAGGTTCCTAAGTTCAAAAAAGAACTTTATTATACAAAGAAAGGTAAAATAAGGGGAATATTCAGACAATAGTATAAGTTTCTTTTCCTCTGGACCAGGGGATGTGCTCACTGGAGAGCATCGAAAACCATAGCAAAGGATTTGGGAAACAAAGCACTCATTTTCTAGTCTAGTAAGCAAAATATCAGCCTTGAATTCGTTTGGTTTCAATTTATTTTTCACAAAACACATACATAGTGAAAGATCAGACTCCTTCTCAGACTGCTTCTGAATCCCATGGCACTGTAACCTATGGCATTTATGAAAACTTATGGCCACTCTCTTTTCCCTGGGGGAAAAGAGCTTCCCAGGGGGGCACCTGGGGAGCTCAGTCAGTTAAGGTGTTTGACTCTTGGTTTCAGCTCAGGTCTGATCTTGGGGTGGTAAGATGGAACCCTGCTTCAGCCTCTGCACTCAGCCTAGAGTCTGCTTGAGTTTCTCTCTCCCTCTCCCTCTGCCCCTACCCTCCACTCATGTGCTCTCTCTCTCAAATACATAAATCTTAAAAAAAAAAAAAAAAAAGCTCAGCTATCAACTTGTACTTAATTATGGAACTGTAAAAATCATTAATTTTAGTTCTGGAAGATCATATGCCATCATATCCCATACATGTGTGACTGAGGCCCTTAGCAGTGAAAAAGTAATATTTCTTAATTAGAGGCAGGGCCAGAACTTCTAACTCAGAATCCCATGCTGTTTTCCCTATATCAAGTTTACATGAAAGAATGATAGTGTTAACTGGAGAGCATTTTGGTGTTATTGGAGTCCATTATCGTCCTCTGCCCTCTCATACTTGTTATTTAGAAGGGGTAAGCTTGTAAGTGAAGAATGAGGTGATCAAGACCACTAACTATGCATGGGCCAAGAAGTCTCCCCAATAATGTCACTTAAAGTACAGTGGGAATATTTCCCTCTCTGCCTCCCCAATTCTACCACACTCCAACATCTTCCACCATTAGGGATTCTGAGCATCAGGATACGTATCACTCTGTCCCTACTGTCCTATATTAAAATACAAACATTCTGAAAGAGATGATATTTTAAATCACTAATAGCTAACTTTGAATTTGTTTATAAGGCAAATTTTCTCCAGGATGGGAGAACTAAGCTTTGATCTAAGTGACAGAAAGCTCAGAAAAGAAAGAAAAGTTCAGAAAGGAGAGATGAAGTGTGCCAAATTTAATCTGCTTCACACTTGCATAAGCCAGGCTTTGATAATATTAAACATTATTAAGGAGGGCACATGTTGTGATGAGCAGTGGGTGTTATACGTAACTAATGAACCATTGAACACTACATCAAAAACTAATGATGTACGACTATACAGCGGCTAACTGAACATAATAAAAAATACACATATATTAAAAAAAACATTGTTGACATGTCATAATATACAAGGCACAAAATCCACATAGATTCTAGTTGCCTCTAGTAACTGTAGCTAAGGACTGACTAGTGCCCAAAGAGAATGTAAAGATCAGTAGTCATTTCCAAATAATCAAGAATTTTTTGGCAACTAACATTCCAGAGAAAATCCAGGGGAGATTGCAATTCATGTGAGATAATAATAAAGATGATGATGACAATGAAGACAACAGATACCATCAGGTATGGCAGGTACTATCTTGAGTGTATTCATTCATTCATTCATTCATTCATTCATTCATTCATTCATTCATCAAATGCTCATTCAGTACTACTTTCTATGTGTAAGGCATTGTTATGGAGGCTGGGGATTCCGTGGCAAAAGAAAAAGAAAGCTCTCCCCTTGAAGAAGCTTGCATTCTAATGGGGAAGCAGATAATAAGCAAACAAGTAGATGCATAACATGTCAGATGGTATAAAGTGCTATGGAGAAAGGAAAGGATACAAGTGGTGTCAGGTGGAATTGCTTTATCTTTTTTTTTAATTAATTGATTTGTTGGATAGCTATGGGAAAGGAACAAACAATGGGAAAGTATCCCAAGATTCCTAAATTTGGTTAGGTGCTTTTTTTTGGCTTTATTATTTTAAAAAATTATTCCATTTATTTTATTATGTTAATCACCATACAATACATCATTAGTTTTTTATGTAGTGATCCATGCTTCATTGTTTTCATATAACACCCAGTACTCCATGCAGTATGTGCTCCTTAATACCCATCACCAGGCTAACCCATCCCCCCACCCCCCTCCCCTCTAACACCCTCAGTTTGTTTCTCAGAGTCCATAGTCTCTCATGGTTCATCTCTCCCTCTGATCTCCCACCCCTTCATTTTTCCCTTCCTTCTCCTAATGTCCTCCATGCTATTCCTTATGTTCCACAAATAAGTGAAACCATATGATAATTGACTTTCTCTGCTTGACTTATTTCACTTAGCATAATCTCCTCCAGTCCCACCCATGTTGAAGTAAAAGTTGGGTATTCATCCTTTCTGATTGCCGAGTTATATTCCATTGTATATGTGGACCACATCTTCTTTATCCATTCATCTGTTGAAGGGCATCTTGGCTCTTCCCACAGTTTGGCTATTGTGGACATTGCTGCTATGAACATTGGGGTGCATATGCCCTTCTTTTCACTACATCTGTGTCCTTGGGGTAAATACCCAGGAGTGAAATTGCTGGGTCATAGGGTAGCTCTATTTTTAATTATTTGAGGCACCTCCACACTGTTTTCCAAAGTGGCTGTACCAACTTGCATTCCCACCAATAGTGTAAGAGGGTTCCCCTTTCTCTACAACCTCTCTAACTTTTGTTGTTTCTTGCCCTGTCAATTTTTGGCATTCTAACTGGTGTAAGGTGGCATCTCAGTAGGGTTTTGATTTGAATTTCCCTGATGGCTAATGATGATGAACACTTTTTCATGTGTCTGTTAGCCATTTGTATGTCTTCTTTGGAGAAGTGTCTGTTCATGTCTTCTGCCCATTTTTTGACTTGATTATTTGTTTTTTGGGTGTTGAGTTTGAGAAGTTCTTTATAGATCTTGGATACCAGCCCTTTATCTGTAGTGTCATTTGCAAATATCTTCTCCCATTTTGTGGGTTGCCTCTTTGTTTTGTTGACTGTTTCCTTTGCTCTGCAGAAGCTTTTTATCTTGATGAAGTCGCCAAAGTTCATTTTTGCTTCTGTTTCATTAGCCTTTGGAGATGAATCTTGAAAGAAGTTGCCTATGTCAAAGAGGTTACTGCCTATGTTCTCCTCTAGGATTTTGATGGATTCCTGTCTCACATTGAGGTCTTTCATCCATTTTAAGTTTATCTTTGTGTATGGTGTTAGAGAATGGTTGAATTTCATTCTTCTGTATATAGCTGTCCAATTTTCCCAGCACCATTTATTGAAGAGACTGTCTTTTTCCCATTGCATATTTTTTCCCACTTTGTCGAAGATTATTTGACCATAGAGTTGAGGGTCCATATCTGGGCTCTCTATTCTGTTTCATTGGTCTATATGTCTGTTTTTATGCCAGTACCATGCTGTCTTGGTGATCACTGCTTTGTAATATAGCTTGAAATCAGACAACGTGATGCCCCAGGCTTTGTTTTTCTTTTTCAACATTTCCTTGGCGATTCAGGGTCTTTTCTGATTCCATACAAATTTTTGGAATGTTTGTTCCAGCACTTTGAAAAATGTCACTGAATTTTGATCGGGATTGCATTGAAGGTATAGATTCCTCTGGGTAATATAGACATTTTAACAATGTTTATTCTTCCGATCCGTGAGCATGGACTGTTTTTCCATCTTTCTGTGTCTTCTTCAATTTCTTTCATGAGTGTTTTGTAGTTCCTAGAGTATAGATCCTTTACCTCTTTGGTTAGGTTTATTCCAAGGTAGCTTATGGTTTTTGGTGCTATTGTAAATGGAATTGTTTCCCTAATTTCTCTTTCTACAGTTGCATTGTTAGTGTATAAGAAAGCAGCTGATTTCTGTGCATTGATTTGTATCCTGCCACATTACTGAATTACTGTATGAGTTCTAGTAATTTGGGGGTGGAGTCTTTTGGATGGGATACTGCAAAGGCCGTCCTAAGGGGGAAATACATAGCCACCCAAGCCTCAATCAAAAACATAGAAAAATCCCAAATTCAGCAACTAACTTTATACCTTAAAGAACCAGAGAAAAAGCAACAAACAATGCCTAAGCTATGCATTAGAAAAGAAATAATTAAGATTAGAGCAGAGACTAATGAATTAGAAACCAGAAACACAGTAGATCAGATCAACGAAACTAGAAGCTGGTTCTTTGAAAGAATTAATAAGATCAATAAACCACTGACCAGACTTATCCAAAAGAAAATAGAAAGTACCCAAATTAATAAAAATATGACTGAAAGGGGAGAGATCATGACTAACACCAAGGAAATAGAAACAATTATTAGAAATTATTATCAACAACTATATGCCAATAAATTGAGCAACCTGGATGAAATGGAGGCTTTCCTGGAAACCTATAAACTCCCAAGACTGAAACAGGAAGAAACTGATAACCTGAATAGGCCAATGGCCAGTAACAGAATTGAAGCAGTGATCCAAAACCTCCCAAAAAACAGGAGTCCAGGGCCTGATGGGTTCCCTGGGGAATTCTACCAACATTCAGAGAAATAATACCTATTCTCCTGAAGCTGTTTCAAAAAATAGAAACAGAAGCGAAACTTCCAAACTCATTCTATGAGGCCAGCATTACCTTAATCCCCAAACCAGCAAAGACCCCATCAAAAAGGAGAATTTCAGACCGATATCCCTGATGAATATAGATTCCAAAATCCTCAACAAAATCCTAGCTAATAGGATCCAACAATACATTAAAAGGATCATCCACCATGACCAAGTGAGATTTATCCCGGGATGCAAGTGTGGTTCAACATTTGCAAATCAATCAATGTGATAGGATACATCAATAAGAGGAGAGAGAAGAACCATACGGTCCTCTCAATTGATGCAGAAAAAGCATTTGACAAAATACAGCATCCTTTTCTGATTAAAACTCTTCAGAGTATAGGGATAGAGGAAACATTCCTCAAGTTCATAAAATCCATCTATGAAAAACCCACAGCAAATATCATCCTCAATGGGGAAAAGCTGAGAGCCTTTCTCTTAAGATCAGGAACATGACAAGGATGTCCACTCTCGCCACTATTGTTCAACATAGTACTAGAAGTCCTAGCAACAGCAATCGGAAAACAAAAAGAAATAAAACGTATTCAAACTGGCAAAGAAGTCAAACTCTCTCTCTTCGCAGGTGACATGATACTTTATGTGGAAAATCCATTTGTTTAAACTAAAAAAAAAAAATCACCCACTTCTCCCACCCCCATTTCTTACAAACCACAATCTGTTCTCTGTATATTTGAACTTGGTTTTTGGATTCTACATGTAAGAGAGATCATATGGTATTTGTCTTTCTCTGATTTATTTCACTTACTATAATGCCCTCAAGGTCCAATTGTGTTGTTGCAAATGGCAAGATTTCATTCTTTTTTATGACTGAAATATATATGTATATATATATATATTATATATATATACACACACATACATACACACATACATATATACATACATATATACATATATACATATACATATATATTTATATGTGTACATACATAAAGGTATGTACATATATAGATATATATGACATATATATACACATATATATTTATTATTATCTTCTTCAATTTCTTTCATTAACATCAAGTAGTTTTCAATATATAGATCTTTCATTCACATCCTTGGCCAAATTTATTCCTAGGTCTTTTATTCTTTTTGATGCAGTTGTAAATGGAATGGCTTTCTCGATTTCTTTTTCTGATAGTTTGTTATTAATGTAAAAAAACACGATAAATTTTTGTGTATTGACCTTGTATTTTGCAACTTACCAAATGCATTTATTTATTTTTTAAAGATTTTATTTATTTATTTGACAGAGAGAGAGAGTACAAGCAGGGGGAGAGGCAGGCAGAGGGGGAGGGAGAAGCAGACTCCCCGTGGAGCAGGGAACCCAATGCAGGACTCAATCCCAGGACCCTAGGATCACTACCTAAGCCAAAGGCAGACACTTAACTGACTGAGCCACCCAGGCACCCCACCAAATTCATTTATTAGTTTTAGCAGTTTTTTAATGGAGTCTTTAGGGGTTTCTATATAAAAATATCATGTCATCTGTAAATAGTGACAGTTTTACATCTTCCTTTCCAATTTAGATGCCTTTTATTTCTTTTTCTTGCTTATTTACTCAGGCTGTGTTGAATAAAAGTGATGAGAGTGGACATCCTTGTCTTGTTCCTAATTTTAGAGGAAAAGCTTTCAGCTTTTTACCATTGAATATTATGTTACCTCTAGGCTTGTCATATATGACCTTTATTCTGTTGAGGCACATTCCCTCTATACCCTCTTTGTTGAGAGTTTTTATCATAAATGAAAATGGAATATTGTTAAAAGTTTTTCTGCATCTATTGAGATAATCACATGATTTTTATCCTTCATTCTGTTACTATGGTATAACACATTGACCATGGTATATAATCCTTTTAATGTATTGGTGAATTTGGGTTGCTAATATTTTGCTGAGGAATTTGTGACATTCATCAGAGATATTGGCCTGTAATTTCTGTGTGTGTGTTGGGGGGGGGGTGTTGTCTATATCTGATTTTGGTAACAGGAAATTGCTAGCTTCATAAAATGTGTTTGGAAGACTCGCCACCCACCTACCCCTCTGCCCTGTTCTATTTTTTGGAAGACGTTGAAAAGGATTGGTATTAATTCTTTGAATGTTTGGTAGAACTCACTTTTGAAGTTGTCTGGTCCTGGAGTTTTGTTAATTGGGAGGTTTTTGATTACTGACTCAATCTCCCTGCTAATAATTGATCTGTTCAGATTCTCTATTTCATCATGATTTAGTCTTGGTAGGTTGTATGTTTATAGAAATTTATCCATTTTTTCTAGGTCGTCCAATTCATTGGCATATAAATGTTTATAGTAGTCTCATGATCCTTTGTACTTTTGTGATATCAGTTGTAACATCGCCCCTCTTATTTCTGATTTTACTTAAGTGCTCTATTTTTCTTGGTGAGGCTAGCTAAAGGTTTGTCAATTTTGTTTATCCTTTTGAAGAAACAGCTCTTAGTTTTATTGATATTTTCTATTGTCTTTTTAGAATTTATTTCATTTATTTCTACTCTCATCTTTCTTTCCTTCCTTTCAACTTTGGGCTTTGTTCTTTTTCTCTTTTCCAAGAGGTGTAAAGTTCAGTGGTTTATTTGAGACTTTTCTTATTTCTTTAGGTAGGCATTTAGCATTATGAACTTCCCTCTTAAAACTACTTTAGTTACATCACATAAATTTTGGTATGATACATTTCCATTTTCGTTTGTTTCAAGGTATTTTCTGATTTTGCTTTTGATTTCTTCTTTGACCCACTGGTTGTTCTTAGCATGTTGTTTAATATCCACATATTTGTGAACTCTCTATAGTTTTCTTCATGTAATTAATTTCTAGTTTCATACCATTGTGGTTGGAAAAGATGCTTAGTATGATTTCAGTCCTCTTAAATTTATTAAGACCTGTTTTGTGGCTAACAGATGATCTATCTTGGAAAATGTTCCATGTGCATTTGAGAACATATGTATTCTGTTGCTTTGGGATGGAATGTTCTGTAAATATATGTTAAGTCCATCTCATCTAACATGTCATTTAAGGCTGATATTTCCTTATCAATTTTCTGTTTGGATGACCTATCCATTGGTAGTGGAATACTGAAGTCCCCTATTAATATTGTATTGCTGGGCATTTCTCCCTTTCAGGTCTGTTAATATATTTTTTTATGTATTTAGGTGGTCCTACATTAGGTGCATAAATATTTACAAATGTTATATCCTCTTGTTGGATTGACCCCTTTATTGTTATGTAACATCCTTCTTTGTCTATTACATAGTCTTTGTTTTAAAGTCTATTTTGTCTGACATAAATATATTTGGTTTCATTTGCATGGAAGATCTTTTTCCACCCCCTCACTTTCAGTCTGTACATGTCCTTACACCTAAAGTGTGTTTCTTCTAGGCAGCATATAGATGGGTCTTGTTTTTTAGTCCATTTACATTTAAAGTAGTTATTGATAGGTATGTGCTTCCTGCCATTTTGTTCATTGTTTTCTGGCTGTTTTTGTAGTTCCTCTGTTCCTTTCTTCTTCTTTTGCTCTCTTCCTTTGTGGTTTAATAATTTGTATTCTTTTCTCTTTCTCTTTTGTGTATTTCCTACAGGTTTTCACTTTGTGATTACCATGAGACTTATATATAACAACTTATATTTATAATAATCTATTTTAAGTTGATAACAACTTAAGTTCGATCCCACTCTATGGCTTAACATTTTCACTCTCCCCACCTTATTTTTTATGTTTATGTTGTTATATTTACATCTTTTTGTCTTGCGCATTCCTTAACTAATTATTGTAGTCATATTATTTTTACTATTTTTGTCTTTTAACTTTCATACTAGCTTCAGAAGTAATTGATTCACCATCTTTACTATATTTTTTATTTTTCCAGTGAGACTTACTCTTTCATATGTGTTCTTGCTACTAATTAGTACTCTTTCCCATCAGATTATTTCTCATAAGGCTAGTTTAGTGGTGATAGTTTTTGTTTGTCTGGAAAACTCTATCTCTCCTGCAATTCTGAATGTTAACTTTGCCAGGTAGAATATTGTCGGTTGGAAATTTGTCTTTCAGTGCTTAGACTATATTATACCACTCCCTTCTGGCCTGCAAAGTTTTTGCTAAAAAAAAAAAAAGAAAAAAGAAAGTGCTGATCATATTATGGGAGTTCACTGGTATGTAACAAGTTGTTTTCCTGTTGCTGCTTTTAAGTTTCTCTCCTTGTCTTTAACTTTTGACATTTGAATTATAATGTGTCTTGGTGTTGGTCTCTTTAGATTCATCTTATTTGGTTGGAACTCTATGGAATTCCTGAATCTGGATGTCTGTTTCCTTCACCAAGTTAGACAGTTTCAACTATTTTCTTTTTTCAAATAAGATTTCTGTCCCTCTCTCCCTTTTCTGGGAGTCCTATAATGCAAATGTTAGTCTGTTTGATGTTGTCACATAACTCCCTTAATCTATCTTCATTTTTCTTTTCTTTTTTCTTTTTTCTTTTTGCTGCTCTGATAAGTTCCACTGCCCTGTCTTTAAATTTACTAATTCTTTCTGTTTCTTCATTGAGGCTGTTGTTGAACCCCTGTAGTGTATTTTTTCAGTTCAGTTATTGTGCTCTTCTGCTCCATAATTTCCATTTGGTAACTTCTTGTGTCTTCCAACTCTTTGTTGAAGTTCTCACCATATTCATCCATTCTTCTCCCTGTTTATGTGATCATCTTTGTGACCATAGTTTAAACTCTTTATCAGATAAATTACTTATCTCTATTTCATTAAGGTCTTTTCTGAAGTTTTATCTTGTTATTTCATTTGGAACATATTCCTCATTTCTTCATTGTGCTTAATGCTCTGTTGTAGTTTTAACACAGAAGATGAAACAACCACCTCTCCCAGTCTTGAAGGAGTGACCTCATATAGGAGAACCTTTTGTTCAGCCTTACCCCAGCTGTTCATCATATCTTAAACCTTTGTGCTTATTTAAGTGGCCTAATACATTTTTAATAGTTCCTAGTAGTTGAGAATGTGCCAAGCATCCCAGAGGAGAGGGTCTTAACACCTAGGTTAAGGCTGACTGGAAGCCAGACTTACAGGGAGCAGCTTTAAAGTATGCAAATATATATGTCCTGAGAGGCCACAGCATAAGCCCTGCTGGCCACCAGAGATAGGCAATCTTGAGATGCTCCCTGGGTAACAATCACAAATACTGGGGCTCCAGATGGGTGTATAAGCTTCTTTCTGGAAGATTCTGAAGAGTTAGAACAAAGCAGAGGGCGAGCACCAAGATGGCATCCATAGCCTACACTCCTTGAAAGTAGTTCCACTAAATGTGTGCCAAATCTGAAGCTTGCCCCTCAGTACAAAGCCCCAGGACAAGCAAAGTCACCTCCTTCACAGAAAGACTGGAAGATGTGCCTCAGTCCACTATCTGTGAAGTGCCCTGGAAGTGGTAGCCTGCTAAGAACTGTCTTGCCACAGTCTTTTGGGGCCCAGGAACACAAGCTCTTCTGGCCACCAGAGCCAGGTGATCAAGAAGCATTCCCTAGGTATCAGCAGCAAGAAGCAAACACCAGATGTATGGAAGGCTCCCCGCAGGAGACATTGGCACTCTGGAGCATGGCAGATATCACTCATCCTCTGAGGTCTCCAGAAAGGACTGCAGTCAGCCCCTCAGGTGTGTGTTTAATCAGAAATCTGCCCCTCAGGTCACAGTCATGATGATTATCAAATAGACCTCCTTCACAGAAAGAGTCAGCTCCCAGGTCTGTTGCTTCTTGCTGTGTCCTGGAAGGGTGCTAGCTGTTTAAGAACTCTCTCTCCATTGGTTATGGTCCTGTGGGACCCATAAATGTAAGCCCCACTAGCCACCAGAGCCAGGCGATATAGAGGCAACATAAAACTCAGCGTACCAGACAGGAGTATGAGCTTTCTGGGTGACACCAATTATTACAGTCCCATGTGACCAGGAACACAAGCTCCCCTGGCCTCCAGAGCCAGGCAACCAGGAGGCATCCTCTGGGCAGCAACTGCAGAACTCAGTGTACCACACACATGTAAGGTTCTCTTCCAGGAGATACTGGTGCTTTGGAGTGTGGCAAAAGGGCAATGAAAAAATGGTGCCCACCAACCAGTCTCTGTCTCTGGAGAATACTCCAGCAGGCTCCTAGATATTTGTGTTAAGTTAGATGGCTGCCTGTCAGGCCAAGGTTTTACTATAAGCAGGTGAGCCTCCTTCACTTTACCCTTTATCAAGTCCCACGTTGGGCTCCTTGCTCAGCAGGGAGTCTGCTTCTCCCTCTGCCTGCCGATCCCCCTGCTTGTGCATGCTCTCTCTCTCTGACAAATAAATAAATAAAATCTTTTTTAAAAAAAGAGTATACTTATTGTGATGAGAACTGATTAATGTATAGAATTATTAAATCACTATATTGTACACCTGAAACTAATATAACACTATATGTTAATTATACTGGAATTAAATAAAAATAAAATAAAATAAATTAGATGTTTTGGGGACTCATCTGTCAAATGCATGTCTTAAAAGTTGAGGTGCCCGATGTGAGGTTTAAACACTTCACTCCTCAGGGAGAAGTTCCAGGTTTTAAGTTCCCTCCAGTTGTAGGTGACTATGGTGGGGGTAGGGTTTATGATGAGATTGTTTCTCAACCTCTTTGACCTTCTTTGATGGTTTTCTTCTCATTTGCCCAAGGCATAATTATCACTCAGTCTGCTTTAAGTTTTTTAAGAGAAAATTATTCCATATGTAGCTGTAGACTCAGTGTGCCTGGAGGAGATGAGTTCAGAAACCAGAACCTGAAGTTGCTTTTTTATAGACATTGTCAAGGAAGGCCTCATTGTAAAGGTCACATTTAAGCAAAGATCTAAAGGAAACAAAGGAGAAAGCTATGAATATTTCCAGGGAAGAGTGTTTCAAGCAGAGGGAATAGCAAGGGCAAATGCCCTGAATGGTGTGGAGGTATGCTTGGTGTGGGTTTTTTTTTTTATGCTATGTTAATCACCACACATTACCTCATTAGTTTTTCACTTGGTGTGTTTGAAGAACAGCAAGAAAGCCAGAGAAACTAGAGTTTCATAAGCAAAGGGAAGAATGGTAGAAGTTGAAGCCAGAAAGGTCCAAGCAGATCCTTATAAACCATCATCAGGACTCTGGCTTTCACCCTAACAGACATAGGGGATTCTGTGGGAGTGTTGAGTAGAAGAGTGATTGGATCTGATTCACGCTTTAAAAGAATCACTCTGGCTGCTCTGTTTAGATTAGACTTTAAAGATTCAAGGACAGATGCTTGTATTAGCTCACAAAGTATCATCAGTTATGAGATTTGTGCTACTTTCTATTTTGCACATGACAAAACTGAGAAAAGACACGCAGATTGTAACTAGCAGAACCAGAATAACAGCCCAGGCAACCGGACTCCAAAGGTCATGTGTTTAATCTCTACACTCTACCACTTCTCAAGACAGACGTCAAAGGCTGAGGCAAAGAAAATTTATGCAAATGTCATTGGATGGAGACCGGTAGGGGTAGTCCTAACTGAGGAGAGAAGCATCGTTTTGCTTCATTCCACTTCCATTATCTCATGGACTGTATTGCACTTTGTAGACAGTGAGTCCGAAAGACATGCCTGGGTCAAATTGGTTTTTTTTTTAAGTCTATTACAAATCCGGAATATAGGAGTTACGGGCAGAACCTAATAATAACTTTGTAGCAGGTACCTAACCTGTCAACTGCAAGAGTGGAAGGGGACTTTGTCCATTTCCTGCCTGCACCTGTGCAGAGTTAAAAGAAACATGGACAGGACTGAGATTTCTTTTGAATCATCACTGTCGATATTACTCATAAGGGATTCTCAGCCATCATTCCCAGATAACTCAGATTTCTCCAGTTATTTAAAACTTGTAAAGAAATTCTTCACAAAATTTGTATTATAATCCTGTCAAATCTCCTGTACAATTCCTTTAAAGGTTAGACACCTGTCAAAAGTTTGAAAATTATCATCATTAAATCTTTTTACCACCACCTTTGAATACAAGGAAACATAACTAAATTAGCTCCTTCTGTGATGTGCCAGGGTTTTAGATCTCTCAAAATTAGAATTCATAATATTAGTAAAAAGCCATCTTTTTTACATAAATAATTATGTAAAGTTTATCTAAATCATTAGGTTAAAATGTGGTGACATATACATAAATAATTATGTAATAAAGATTATACTTCAAGCATGGTGTTTTCTTCTCATTCCTTTTTTAGAGATTGCCAAGTCAATTAAATGAATTCCACCAGACAACCAAATCCCAATTCAGCTCCACGAGAATCTACTGAGTGCCTTAAGACTTTGAAGGGGAAGGTAAAGAAGTACTACACATAGGGTTTTCCTACACTCAAGGAACTTACAGCCTGGTCACAGGACAAAGTGTATATATCTTACATCAAAAATAAGGAGCGGTGCCTGGGAGGCTCCGTTGGTTAAGCATCCAGCTCTTGGTTTCCACTCAGGTTATGATCAAAGGGTAGTGAGATGCAGCACCGCATAAGGCTCCGTGCTCAGCAGGGTGTCTGCTTAAGATTCTCTCTCTCCCTCTTCCCCTCCACCCACTTGCATGTGCACTTGTGCTCTCTCTCTCTCTAACAAAAAAAAAGAGAGAGAGAGAGGAAAAAATGCAAAGAGAGTAGTTAATAACAGTCCTGAATATGTAGCACAGCTGCCCCTGTTCCTCAGAGCAGCCCTGGACTCAGCTTCCAGGCACTGTGCCCTGCCTCAGCATTCACTCCCTCCTGCATCTCTGTCTGAACCCTCCAGACTATGAACCATCTGGGCCATTTCATGTTATATCATTACACTTCTGCGCTACCCTTCTGAATCTTGAAAATTGCATACATACACCTCTAGGAGTGTGAAAGGACTTTCTTCCTCTCACCGTCAGAGGGCCCCTCCACTGACAGAGCGGAAGTTTTGATTGATTTGAGAGAAGAAAGACTGAGCCAGGCACTTTTGAACATGGGTACCATGAGTAGGTATCCGGGACAGTCTGAGGCCAGGTATGGTGGAGGCAGCTTAGAACAGCAAGAAGATAGGTACTAGATGTTGGGAGTTTGGGGAAGAAGATAAAAGGGGAAAGAGTTGCCCAGCAAGGCATGTAGGTGGATGTTCTTTCAGATTTGACAGGCTGGACCCTCTACCTAGGAAACAGGTGACAACATTATATGTTATTCTGTTCCTGGCCCCACAAAACAAGCTAATGGTAGAGTTATTTGATTCCCCAACCCGGTTTCCCATTATAATCCTCAGGTGGTTCTAATGTACTGACTCTGTGACAGTTTATTTATTCATTTAACAAATTTATGGAGCCTCTATTGTGAATTAAGTGTGCCTCTGAGAACCAGATTGGAACGCAACCTCCATCATTTCTATAGGCAATCTATGTTCTGAGTTCCTGACCACTGATTTATACCACTGGGAAGTCTTCTCAGTAGTAAATAGAGGGGTCCTTATATTCTTTCTCTATTAGAATTATCATGCTGCCTTCTCCTTAATTTAAGGACAGCATGAAAGTCCAGAAGAAGGGTACACACCACTTGATTTTATTTATTTCTCTCCCTTTGTATTTGAATTATTTGCATGCTGGGAAAAGCTCATGTGACGGCATTTTTTAAAGGCCCTGAGAGAGATCTATCACAGTAGTGGTTGAGAAAACTATAATACAAGGCAGATCATTTGATTTACGTAATAATCTGCACATAAAGAACATGGTTTATGTTTTAAAAATTGAAAGAAGTTAAAAGTTCACTTTTTTTTAAGAAGTAGGGGGACTTCATTCTGATTTGCGGGTGAATAAACTCCTGCCCCCAGGTATAATCTTTTTAGGGGCATAATGAACAAAGTAAAAGATGAATAATTTTTTATTTATTCAATTCACCCAATTTTAACATCTTTCCAGCATAGAGCAAACATTATGATAAATAATAATACCTGTTTTAAAATGTCAGTATATTTTTTTCATAGCACACATTATATTTTTCTCTTTCTATGTTTTTATAAACACGTTAGGCACTTCAGGAAAAAGTCCAAATTGTATGGTTCTTAATCATAACCACAGTGAACTGAGCGAGAGGTAAGTAAATTACTGTTAGGTCAGGAAAATCTGTAGGCTGTGTATATACCTCAGAAGAGCAAAGGGCAACCTAGTCTTGTCCTCTCTATAACCCCCAAAAAACCACACACATTTGTGTTCGCAATTGCCCTCCTTAGTACTGGAAAAACAGTGACAGCGTGAACTCTTGACAGAAACATCAGAAAAGATGTTAATCTCCAGTTCAGGTCTTCTATTTTCCTAACATAATCTTATTTGAAAGAGCAAGGAAATTTTTCTCAGTGAAAACCAGCTTTGTTTCCAGAGTCGTTTTCTTCTCTTTTTTTCTTTTTTCTCCTTAGTTAGAACCCAGCTAAGGAGAGTGGGAAGTTCACCTAAATGTGCATATTTTCATGTCATTTCTAAATAATAAACTCAGACCTGACCTTTACACCTCTGCACTGGTATATTTAGTAACTACTTAAGAGAGGTATATAAACTTGGCTGTTCATTAGTAATATCTGGGTTTTCCTGGAATCATTGCAAAAAGGACATTCTCATATAAAGTGCCAAGGAAGAGAGCTAAATTTATGGTGCCAGGATCCACACCAATCTCATTGAATGACCGACACTTTGGATTGATTTATATGTGTTTTTTACATGTCTCACTTTCTCTGTTCCTTGGGTCAGCTTTTAATGATTGCAGACAATGCAGTAAGATCAAATAGGTTAAAGATAAGTGAAGAAGAGGAGTCAAAGAGGAACTAGAGGTAGAAAAGTAAAATGGAGTATGGAGAAAGAAGGTACTCCAAACGCGCATCATGACAGGCTATAGCTGTGAGGGGCAGGATACGCATTGGGCCTGGATCTTCCTAGCAGGCCATGTGCAAAGGGAAACATGATGGATTATAAAAATTCAAACACACACACACACGAAATTAACCCTCTAGTCACACCATTGCTGACACCAAGGGGTAGAGCTGTGCTGGTCTGAGGAGAAGGATTATAATGCAGCAGTCTGGGCAGAATAACCAGGCCCTCAAGCCCTAAGATGGCATCAGGTGCCAGCTCAATTTCACATCCAATGGAAGAGCACCTTTCTCTTCATATTACTGGTGAAACCAAAAGTCTTCAGAACCTCAATGAGCTGAACATTATCCTCCTTCTTTATCCTGTAATGAACCATCATTTTGTAGGAAGGGCAGGTGAATAGCTCCCTCCCTGACTATCCTTGCGAGCAGGTTCAGGAAGAAGTCACTGCACTATCTCTTGCTTCCATTTTATTTTGGTCCTGATGCATTAGACAGGGGTGTAGGAAAGGCACTCTGATCCACATGATGGGGCTCAGGCCCTGATTAACATGGGGCATTATTCTGAGAGAGAAATTTGGAGAAAGTGCCATCAAGTAAGAAAAATATAAAATAAATTAAAACAAATAAATAATTAAACTAAATGCCTACTAGTCTACATCAATGTACATATGTTTAACAAAATTATAGTTGGCATCTATTAAGCACTTACTATGTGTACGTACTGCTCTAAGAACTTTACATTCATTCATTTAATCCTCCCAGCAGCCCTATGAGGTGGATACTATTGCATGTTTTGCAGATGTAAAGCTGAGGCACAGAGGCGTTAGGTTTTCTCCACAAATCACATTGCTAGTAAATGCAGGCAGGATTAGAACCCTAAGGGTCTCACTCCAGAACAGAGCTCTCTTATCTGTGAACTCCAACATCCGCTTCTCCTCATCCTTCACCCTCTGACACACATTGCTGGGACTACCACTTTGGACTTCCTTACTCCTTGGGTTAGCCTGATTTCCCCAAAATTTTTAAAAAAAAAAAAAAAAGGAAAGGAAAGGAGGGGCGCCTGGATGGCTCAGGTGGTTAAGACTCCTACTCTGGAATTCGGCTTAGGACATGATTCCAGGGTCATGAGATAGAGTCCCTCATGGGGCTCCACACTCAACGGGGAGTCTACTTAAGATTCTCTCCCTCTTCCTCTGGCCCTCCCCGCCCACGTGCATGTGCACACACACACACATGCGCACTCTCTTAAAAAAATAAATTAAATTTTTAAAAAGAGGAAAAAAAATGTTAAGAGAAAACCTTGGAGTGTTATTTGAGCTGCCCATACATCATCCCCAACATTCTTCTCAAATACATGGCTGCTGGTGATATGTAGTGAGCAGGCATCTGAGGAAGCACTGAGTAAGTTTTGTTCTAGAACCGGATACTGAAAAAGATGCCAGAGACCTCAAGACAGTCTGTGGTCAGGGACATAACTCAGATGAGAGCGGCTATCCCTAATTCCTCATTTCTCCTTCTTCACTGGGTCTCCATTCCTCTTTGCCTTGCATCAAAAACTCGGAGATTCACTTCTTTCTCATGGCCCAATGACCTGTCTTGCCAGAAACTCACCAGCTTGAATTCTTCTGGTGACAAAACCTTCCTCCTGAGGCTAGAGTCCACTTCCTCCACCCATCTTTGATCTCTGCAGAATTTTTCTTTTTTGGAAAAACTGTACTGGCAAACACAGCAAACTCCTTCCACATACTTGAGATTCTACAGTGGCTGTTTTGGAACCCCACTGAATTTTACATGTGTCAGTTGAGCTCTGCTGGAGAGAGCCCCACAGAGACCTGTTGACACCTCGAGGCAGAATTTCACAAAATGTTCTAGGAAGAGATAATTTTCTAATTATACCCCTAAATCCTGCTTATGAAGGCATTTTCCAACCACTCCATTTCTAGTGGTGGGAATGTCTGAGGGTGAAATTAGACCCAGGGTGCACACTTTCCTTTCTCCCTGTCTGTTTCGGGGGGGGGGGGTTCCATTTTGGTATTAGGAAGTTTTCCCTGAAAAACTAGGCCTTGCTTTCCAAGTGTTCACCTGAGAAGGCAACCCTACCAAAATGTTCTTTTCCTCAGACGAACACCTAGAAGCAATGGAACTAGGAGTCTCCCTGAATGCACTGGGTTCGGGGCCCCTTAGGAAGGAAGCCCATCATTATGTGTCCCTTTTGCCCCATCTCTAATGCATTTCTTCCTGCTCTTGTCTGACTGGACAGCTCTTTTCCAACCACCAGTTTGAAAGGCAACTCTTTCTCATCCTTTAGACCTTGGTTGAGCTTCAGTTCTCAAGGCAACCTTTCCTGAGCCACTCCACCAGTGTTCCCAAAGTGTGGCCCATGGACCACTACATCAGAATAACCAGGGACCAGAAAACTAACTTTTAACAAATTCCTAGGAGATTCATATGCACAGGAAAGTTTAAGAATCTCTGCTCTATATTGAATTAATTCCCATTCCGTACCCTCCCATAGTCCCTGTCTAGTCCCTCATCATACTGGTAATTGACTTGTTCAATATCTTTATTCTACATCAGACTATAAGCTCCATCAGGACAAGGACATTACTGAATTTTAAGACTTTGGCACTTTCTAGTTTATAGTAGATGCTCAGTAAATATTTGTTGAGTTGAATTGAAGCAAATCAATTTCTTAGAACTGTTCTTTTTTAAGTAATCCTCAATTTTAGGAGTTAATCTATTTCCATTTTTAACAGAAAGTGATAAAGCAAATAAAATTCGATATGAGTCAGACACCAGAAATGATCTGGTGATCATGTGTCTTTCTATATTGAACCTGACCTCATATCCATTCTGTTTGGTCTGTGTGATCACCACCAATGATCTGAATGTCAACAGAGGCATTATCTGGTAATTAAAAAGTAATTTTTGCCCAGAAGATGAATCTATGAATCTGGGATAATTCCCAGACCTCGACCGGGCTACTCCTCAAATATTCTCTCTCCTTACCCCACCCAAAAGGAAAGTGTCATCCATGGAGGAGGAGCAGGTGGTGACAGAAAGAAAGGCACAGTACATATAAAATAAACCAGCTCTGTTATCTCCATGTATTCTCCAAGTACCAATAACAGGATTTAAAACAGAAAATAATAAAATTATAACTATTTTTTTTAAAGATTTTTTATTTATTTATTTGAGACAGAGAGAATGAGAGACAGAGAGCATGAGAGGGAGGAGGGTCAGAGGGAGAAGCAGACTCCCTGCCGAGCAGGGAGCCCGATGCGGGACTCGATCCCGGGATTCCAGGATCATGACCTGAGCCGAAGGCAGTCGCTTAACCAACTGAGCCACCCAGGCGCCCAAATTATAACTATTTTTTAATGCCAGTTATCCACATCGATGTAAATGGCAAGTTTCCTTTCTGATGGCTGAGTAATATCCCACTGTATATATATATATATACCACATCTTCTTTATCCATTCATCTGTCAGTGAACATCTCAGCTCTTTCCACAGTTTGGCTATTGTGGACATTGCTGCTATGAACGTTGGGGTGCACGTGCCCCTTCAGATCACTATGTTTGTATCTTTGGGGTAAATACTATAGGAAAAAAACTGAGGGTTGCTAGAGGGGAGGGGGGTGGGGGGTAATTGGATGATGGGCATTAAGGAGGGCACATGATGTGATGAGCACTGGGTGTTATCTTTTTCTTAAGATTTTATTTATTTATTTATTTATTTATTTATTTATTTATTTATTTATTTGAGACAGTGAGTGAGCAAGAGAAAGTGAGTGAGCACGAGCAAGGGGAGGAGCAAAGAGAGAGGGAGAAGCAGACTCCCCACTGAGCAGGGAGACCGACATGGGGCTCAATCCTGGGACTCTGGGATCATGATCTGAGCCGAAGGCAGATGCTTAACTGACTGAGCCACCCGGGCCCCCCGAGCACTGGGTGTTATATGCAACTGATAAATTATCGAACACCACATCTGAAACTAATGATGTAGTATATTTGGATAATTGAATATAAATTAAAAAAAGAAACCAATACTGCACTATATGTTAACTAAGTAAAATTTAAATAAAATTTAAAAAATAAAATAATAAAATAAAATAAAATGCCAGTTTTGTCCTAATTAAAGGGACATTATTACTGGACAGTGTTTCCATTACCTCAGAACTAAATTCCAAAACCACTGAATGAACCGAAGGTGAAGAAATGCAAGCATAAAGGAAGAGGTTTTCACTGACATTCCAAGAGTTTAATCTACTTGATAGCTCTTGTCAGCAGGAACGATCAGTCTGCTGACTTTTAATAATAGTGTTTATTTCAGGCACAAGAATTATTATTATTATCATTATTACTACTACTCTTGTAATTATTCTTATTTTATAGGTGAGAGAGTAGAGTTAGAGACTCTAAGTAACTAGCCCACAGTCACACAAATGCAAAGTGGTAGAGTTAACATCCTGGCTGTATGAGGGCCCATGCTGCCTGCACTGTTAAAGACTCAGGAAACTTCTGCTATTAAGTCATAATTTCTTGCTGAACTGGGGAAATGGGAGGTAGAAAAAAATACAATATTTTCTTATATGATTTCTAGACCCACTCCAGGGTATCACCTATGGGAGATGACATTCACCATTTTGGAAATTTTCTGGTACTAAAAGGCAAACCTGTCCTCAAGTCAGAAATGGTGAACGGTCCTGAGAAACTTTGGTTGCCCAGGCAATTTATTATGACAATTCTAAGACTCTTTTCTAGACTTTTATTTTTCCCCCAATGGCAAGTCTTTGCAGTTGATCGGGAGCTGATCGAACACTGCCCTTTTACTTCATTATCTCACACATGAAATCACTTTCTTTTCTGGTTCAGGATTAAGAAGGCAATTTGAAAATCTTTTTTGACTTTGAGAAACAACAATAACAAAAGAGAGAGAAACAAAGGAAAAACTTGTGATAGTCATTCAGTAGTTACATAAAAATGGAATTGAATTTTAGTCTAAAAATGCAGAGAAAGTGAGTCACCTTAATAGAAACAAGTGTAACAGTCACCATATGATTAATTGTTTTGTTTTCAGTCCTCTAAAAACCCGTTGTCTTGTCTTCTCAAAACCCTTTCCCTTTCTTTCTTTTTTTCAAAACTCCTGGGATTTTTTTTGCACATCTGCAAAACCAATGTCAGTTCCAGGTTCCTATTCTGGTGATGAACCAATCTGGCTTCCAGTCTCAGAAAAG
Source organism: Mirounga leonina (assembly GCF_011800145.1). NCBI lineage: Eukaryota > Metazoa > Chordata > Mammalia > Carnivora > Phocidae > Mirounga > Mirounga leonina. Next base: position 20,250,032 of record NW_023270431.1, read on the forward strand.
GACGCCAGTTCTGGCCAAACAAATGGAGGTGACCTAATACCTGGGGGAGGTGGGGGTGGGGCCCCTTACTGATAAACCACAAAGGATTTCAGGCCTGTCTGGTCCTCAGACCACGGACAAACTGAACCACATCAGAGCTCAGAGGCAGTTGATGGGGTCATGGAAAAACAGGTGACTTTTACTTTCAGAGTAGAGGGAGAGAATATGGGCTAGAGAAAAATTATAAGATTAAGCTAAGGAGAATGGTTCTTTTTTTTCAAGTCTTTATTTAAATTCCAGTTAGTTAACATGGTGTAATGTTAGTTTCAGGTGTACAATATAGTGATTCGACACTTCCATACAACACATGAGCATCACAGTGCCCTCTTTAATCCCCATCACCTATTTCCCCCATCCCCCCACCCACTTCCCCCCTGGAAACTATCAGTTTGTTCTCTATAGTTAAGAGTCTGTTTTCTGGCTTGCCTCTCCTATCCCCTGTACCCACCTCCCATGTTCATCTGTTTTGTGAGAATGGTTCTTTTTTAACAGAATATTTTTTAGGGAAAAAAAATAAGCAAACTAGGGATAATATTTCTTACCTATTTATCTCCTTAATGATGATTTATGCCTCCAAAGTAAGGCTGATTTAAAAAAAAAAAAAACAGCATTTGATACTGTCCATAAGTAGAAGTAATGTTCTTGGTTTGTGACTTCTCTTTCCACTAATAAGAATAATTGAGCCTGTTAGGTTTTTGTTGACCTCTATTAAATTCAGAAGTGAACAAAACAGAAAATCTGTACTCTTTGGAAAGGGACAAAATTATACTGTGGAATAGGAGATTTTAAAAGGTTAGGAGAGAATGCTCTTAGGGCCATTGAGGCAGAAACCAAAATCAGGTTTATTCTCCCCACCTAGAACTGTGAAGAAAAAATGAGTTATTTGTGACTACTGGAGTGGTACTTTCTTTGAGGAAAAAGATTCCAAACAATTCCTGGAAACTCTACCTCTAAGAAGATGGCATTTTTGTGAATTGAGGGAAAAGGCATGAGCAACATATGGAGTACATTTCCCCTTATAACACTGATCTGTTTAAAATTGAGGGGAAAGCCTCTTGGCAAGGTGTACTGCCCAAGCCAATGGCAAAAATCATTTCAGTTTATCCTGACCCCTTTCCATGGTCCACCTCCCAGCCTGCCGGACACCTGGGCCCTTGATTTATAAGCCCTGAATTGAAAAACAAGCCACTGAAGATGCCTAGAGAACCCCGCTTTCCCTTGGCCTATGAAACACAGCACTGCCTTTTGCCCCATGTCTGCAGAGATGATGTAAGGGAAAAGCTCTAAAGATTTTCCAGAAACAAGGTGAATTTCAAAGAGCATCAGAATTTACTTTTTTTGAAGCATTGCCTAGCCTAAGGAAGACCTCACAGAACTGGGAATCTGGTGTGGAACCTTTCCAAAGGGAGTGACTGCCCAGCCCAGTGTGCCCTGGTCTCTCCTGGTTTGGGCACTGAAGATCTGATGTCCCTCAAAACTCTTCAGTCCCAGTCAGTCAGTCACCCCAATAGGAGCCTCTGGATGCCTTTGAGTCTCAGATGTTGAGAAAGAAAAGGCCTAGCAGTACTGAGAACAACTTGTCCAACCTGAACAAGGGAGAAAATAGAAAAACTTTGATAATAGCAGTTCACATTCATAGAGTCCTTGTTTTGTGCCAGGCCTCTAGCTGTGTGCTTTGTAAACATTATTTCAGTTAGTTGTCCTTACATCATTGATTGTTACTTATTATTGTCCCCATGTTACAGATAAGGAAACTGAGGAACAGAAAAATTCAATTAACTTGCCCAAGTTCACACGACCAGTAAGGAGAGAGCCAGAATGAATATCATGAAGTATACTGAACTTGACCAAGAGTGATCCCTCCCACCTTCCAAAATTCCAACTCTCCTCACGCCCCATGTGCAGCCTGTTTAAGCTTTAAGATGGGGTTTGAGCAGAACTATTTCTTCTTTTTTCGCAATCCTAGGAACTTGCTAAATGCCAGATGCTCCCTAAAGGACAGAATCCACAAGTTTCTATGGAAGAAAGCTGTAAAACTCTCACAGCAAGGTTACTTGAGTCCTGCATCAGTTAAGACTCAGTACCTTCTCTCTAAAGCATTCTTTCGGTTGTTGATCCTGGGCACTGGGCAACCTCTTGAGAGCTAAGTACCCTGCCAGATGGCCACCTGGAAGCCCTGGAAGCCCTGTTTAATCCCTCTCAAGGAGCAGTGGTATTGTTTGAATAAAGTTGCCACCATAATCCCCTTGGCTTGCCATTTAAGAGTATTACGGGCTCTTGGAATAGATTTGTGAGGAAAATACAATTAAAAGAAATATTAACAGTGTTCTTATTCAAATACCGAGTGTGTAGTTGCACAAGAGGAGACAGCTTGCCCCAGATTGGCCACCAGAGGATTTATCTTAGGGAAAGAAGCTGTTTTACTTAATCTGGTTTCCTACATAAAAACCAAATGCCAGGAGCTTGTGGCTCAGATGGGAGAGGAGGAGAAAAGGCAGTCTGGACATTTCTCCAGGTTAACACTTAAAATCGGGCAAATGGAAAACACATCCAACTGGGAGTCTAACCATAGATACGTTTGAACGACAAATTCAGACTTTCACATTTTAAATGAGAGCCCTTGATATCTCTTTCTCTCTCTCTCTACGTGTCTAAAAACACATGTATTGATGACTCGTGGGCCAGAGACCAGCACTACAATTGTGGCTGGAATGCAAGTGGCTCTATTCTTTTTTTGTATCCAGACCATCTGTTTTTGACTTAGTGCTGTACTTGACTTCCTAAAACTTGACCCACCTCAAAGTCATGACATTCTATTTCCCCCAAGGGCACCCTCCACTATGAAAGTAAAGCATAAGCATTAGGACCAGCTGGCGAGAAGGAAGCACTTTCTAAAGCCAATCTCATAAAGTTTCCAGATTCTCAAGGAAACAAATGACTCATGGACTCTTGGTGTAGGCATCTAGTGCTTCCCAAAATTTCCGCAGACGTAATGATGAAATGGAATCTATCTGAGGAACTGACCTTTGTTCTGGGGCTATTACAACTTAAATACACTTCTGCATTCTCCCGGCCACCTGTGAGCAGCTCCCTTTATGTTTGTTGGCCACAGTCTCAGGGATCTATTTCCATCCATCTGTCTGTCATTCATCTCTCCCTTCATCCACCCATTCATTCATTCAACAAATATTTAAGGCATGATTTTAGGCTCTGGGAATACAACAAAGAATAAGGCAGAAAAAGTTCATTCTCTGAAGTAGCTTATAGTCTAGTAGAGAGAAAATAAACAAGAAAACAAATAAGCAAAATATTTTTAATTAAACAACTGCCATAAAAAATAAATGAAGGGAATGCTATAAAGAATGATGTGGGGGAGAAGGAGCCTCTTTACATAGGGAATGCCCCTTTAAGGAAATGACATTTGGGTTCAGACTTGAGTCATTTAAAATTTTGAAAGATGGAAATTACAGGCCAAAGGAATTATAAATACAAAGTTCTTGGGGACAGCAATAAGCTTGGTGAGTTACAGGAACAGCAAGAAGGTCATCATGGTAATAGGAAAATGAGCACAGTTGAGGTGGGTATAATATGGAGCTGGAGGTTCATATAGGGCTCTTTAGGCTAAGGGGAGTTTGTGTTTTATTCTAAGTGCATCAAAAAGCCATTGGAAGGTTTGGGGGTAGAGGAGTGATATGATCTAATTTATAATTTTAATGAATCCATATGGCTGCTAGGTGGAGAATGAGAGGTCAGGTGGGATGGGGGTACAAGAATGGTTATAGGAAGAACATCTAAGAGACTATTAGAGTAAACAAATGAGAAATGATAGTAGCTTGGACTAGTAGTAGAGACAGTAAGAGGTGACTATATTAGTGAAATATTTGAAGATAGAGCTGACAGGTTTACCATGATTTAGATATAGGAGATGAGACAAGAAGAGAATCAAGGATGACTCTGAAGTAGTGGGCTTATGTTGTTGGGTAGGTGATAATGCCATTTCATGGCTCCCCATTAAAAATTCTAAGCCAGGTGGGTAGAATGAGTCCTGTTAACTTTTCACCCCTTTATTCCATGTTGTCTTGAGGTGCAAGAGGCTATATCTGCTTCTAGCAGTTGGTATCTGTAATGAAAACCTTCCAATGCAACCCTTTTCTGCATGTATCTCAGAACAAGCAAAAACTTGTCAGGGCCAGAGCTACATAAACTGTCAGCAAAGAGAAAATAATTTTTTCTTGGGATCTGAGAAAATGAGAGAATAAACAAAGGGTGGCATTCTGATTTTGCAGTCCTCCTTTGCTCCTTGAAAGAAGCAGTTTGACTGAGTCATTAGTAAGTGGGATTGCTAAAAATGGCATTGGGTGAGGACCTGAAATGTTTTTTCTCTCGACCAACCTTCAAAGCCTAAGAGACTCCCAGAGATCGCTTCTCTGAACAGTGTATTATATTTCCATATTTCATCTAGTCTAAGAGAGAATATAAAAGGTCTTATGCATTCACTCTGGGGGCACTTCTCAGATTGACTTTACTAAAATAATTACCCTTTCTACTACTACAACCCCTTTCTTCTAAAGGTGGAAGAATTTGTAGTCCACAAACTCCTCACTATGTGATACCCATTTGAATCTAAATTAAGCCCTGGTGTGCCTCATCTCAATTTACCATACTCTGGCGCATATAGAGGTTGGTAACCATAGGCCAGAAGTAACCTAGTACAGTGTACGGTAATAGATCTCTAGTAGATTTATGAACTGCAACTGATTGGTGCATGAACATAGGCAAAAGACTTCTCTGAGAGCATTCTAAATTCTCATGTTGGTTGGGAGCACCCTGTTTATCTGAATTCCTTCAGCCAGCAAAAGTTCATCCATCAGACCAGCATCTTGAATAAGTACCCAGGGAGTTGCACTGGAAAAAATTACTTCTAAGACAAACATTCCATCAGAATGATTAGAACCAAAATGCAAAATCATTGACTCCATGAAGATAATACCTAGAGCCATTTAATAATCCTGACAGTGGAATTTTTATATGCATGCTCTAAAATGTTCCCCCAAAAAGAAAGCTTATTAAATAGAATTTCAATCCACATACCTTGTCAACAATATTGGAAAAAATAGAAACTCAGATAGAAAATGTAATAGGGAGCCTTTCTGACATATCAGATGACTCACGCCCCTCCCCTCCTCAGAAGACCTCTTAAAGGCATAAGCCACAATTGCAGTCAGTCCTCAGCATTGCTTTGCATGACACTTGAACTTGAGGAAAACAGCATTTTGCTAACCTCTTGTTGCTGAATGTTTGACCGTAAGGCTTACTGTTTGCTCCTTTTTCATCTCAATCCTTGTGACTACAAATGCTATTATTAGTCATAAGATTGTTCAGTCACTTTTAAATTCCAGCCATGGTATTTGACTCTCTGGCCTAAATATAAAGGGAATTCAGACTCCTAATTATTTCTAAGGGGCCTAATTCTTTCTTTCACCTTTCCTATATACTTCAAATTTTCCCAGCCCCATATGGAATTGGGAACATAGCTTTTAGCAATGTATGCCCCTTAATCCTTCACTGAGCAGAGATAAAAACGTTTGTGTGAGAACATCCCTGGAAATGAATCTCAGCATTGTTACCAATGAGTTACGTCACTTTGGGAAAGTCATCAAACCTCTGTTTTGTGTAATAAATAGAAGATAATATTTACATGAAGGGTTATGATATAAATTATATATATTACATGAAAAATTCCTGGCACAAAATAAGCCTTCAGTAAATAGCATATATTATTATCACTACATCGCTCCATTTTGTAAAGGTAGGAGCTGACTGAACATGATTTTCCATTTCAGCCTATGTCTGGCAAAGCTTATTTTAACCTTAAAATCTCTGATATTATGACTTTACTTTTCATGGCCATACAAAGTCATAACACATCCAATATGCTACTTAGAAGAATCGGTTTAAGAGAAACTCTAGCTATTAAATGAGTTTAGCCTGAAAATCTATCCTGGTTCATCCATCATAAAAGATCATATAAGTGCAAAAATGCAAAAGGAATCATGAAGTCATGAATCTTAGAGTTCGGAATGTCATTAGAAATCAAATGGTTCAATGCCTATTACCTACAGATGTAGAAACCGAGGCCCCACGAAGATAAGTAACTTTCACAAGATCACTCAACTTAGTGGTGAGCTAGTATCAGTTAGGTTTATAACTCGAAACCTCTCCTACTCTTTTAACCTAATGATAATCTTTAAGAGAGTTTGACTTGCCCAGTATCACAAATCAGTGATAAATTTGGGGCTAGGTCATTTGTTATCAGTAGAATTGCCCAATTCAGATACTCTCCAAGGGCACATCTAGCTCTAAATATTATTCATCTGTTATTCAAGGATACCCTTCACAACATGGGTACATGTTGTTCATCAACCTCCAAAATATTCTCCTCTTCTAGCCAGACCATTGCCTTTATGATCCCACAGATATTTATTCCATCGCCAAATCTTTCCCCGTATGCATAATGACTTCCCCTTTCTTCTCTCTGTATACAACTCCTATTCATTCTGCAAAACCCAGTTTCCCACCTCCTCCCCAATAACTTTCATTTCTCTGGCTTTCATGAATCTTCCTCTCTTCTGAACTCCTACAGTCTCCAAGGTTAGTCCACACAACTGAGAACACAATCATCTACTGTGTAGGACATCCTCCCCCATTGTTTCTTGTGTACATCTTATCTACCCAATTAGACTGGCAGGCCCTTGAAGACAAGTACCATGGCTCAGTGGAGCAGAACACTGAGATGAATGCTCAATTAATAGTTGATTGGGCAAGGGGGCAGAGAGGAGCATAAACATTTTCTTGTTTCTGTAACCATTCTTAATAAACTTAAAACAGCTAAGTTTGATTGAGGTTTTGAAGTAATTACAACCAATTAGGGAGGATAGGGAAGGACAGCAGATAGACTACTTGTAATCACATTCTACAATCTTTTCTTTGAAATGTAGAGAATATCCACTTGCAACTGCCCAGGAGACTGATAGCTGTTTCTAAAGGAGGTGTCCACTTCTGCATCATCAATTTCTGGAAATAAGTCTTGCCCTTAGAAGCATACCTTTTTTTCTGGGGTAAGAAAAACTTTACTGAATCCATGTGATGGAAGATGAATAATATGGAGCTCTATGAGCCAAAATTAGTAAAAGTAAGCAAACAAACAAAGTGTACTCACTCATATCGGAATGCCACAGCTTCATTGTATAAGCATGAATAAGCATGGGGCACATCTCAGGAAAAGGTTTCTTATTCCAGTTTCTTTTTATTTAGTATGTATTTACTGACTGCCTCATGATAATAATGATAATAAAAATTGAATATTAAGTATTAAATAAATATAATTAAAAAGTTAAGAGCCAAAGTGCAAGAGTTAAACAGTCTGAGTTTGAATTCTGGGTCTGTAACTTGGTAACTGTGTGGTCAAGTTATTAACATTTCTGTACTTTACATTCCTCACCTATTAAGTAGGAATAATAATAGTACGAATTCAGAGATTTGTTGTAAGGATTAAAATGAGGTAATACATGAAAAAACACTTAAGTGTGTAGCACATAGTAAGCACTCAGTAAATTTTATTTATCATTATTAGTATTAAATACAATGTCAGACACTGTTCTGAGCAATTTATACATATTTATTAGATATAAAATTTGTAAAAGTTTATGAGTGTGTTCACTGATATATTCCAACACCAAGAGGAGATCCTAGCCCATGGGGGGCTCTGAGTAAAAAATCGTTAAATGGATGAGTGGTTTCATTAACTCCTCACAACAACCTTACAATGTGCTAGTCTCTCAGAATACAACACTGAGCAAGACAGAGGCCTAACCTTCAGGTTTGGTGCAGAGAAAGGTGGGGGGTGGGGCATGCAAGGAAGGCAGAGAAGTCAACAGACGATTCTTATACAGGGTGAACGCTCTTTCAAGGTAATATAGGGCATTTGGGTGGAGGAATAAGGAATACCTAATTTAGACTCAAGGGAACAAACAAGGCTTTCTGAAGGAAATGACAGCCATACTGACATGTAAAAGGTGAGTAAGAGTTAGTCGGGTAAATTAGAAGTGCAGCAGTCCCCCCCATCCAAGGGGAATACATTCCAAGACCTTCAGTGGATGCCTGAAACGGTGGATAGTATTAAACCCTATATATACTGTGTTTTTTTCCTACCCATACATACCTATGATAAAGTTTAATTTATAAATTAGGCACAGCAAGAGATTAACAATAATAACTAATAATAAAATAGAGCAATTATAACAATACACTGTAATAAAAGTTACAGGAAAGCGGTCTCTCTCAAAATATCTTACCGTACTATACTCACCCTTCTTCTTGTGATTATGGAGATGACCAAATGCCTGCGTGATGAGATGATGTGAGGTGAATGACACAGGTGTTGTGACGTGGCGTTAGGCTACTGTTGACCTTCTGACCATACACATCAGGAGGATCATCTGCTTTTGCGCCGCAGTTGACCTTGGGGAACTGAAATCCAGGAAAGCAAAACTGCAGATGAGGGGGAAGCTACTGCAACAGCATACGTTCAGTCCAGAAGGTGAGAGAGGGGGTCACTTTCTTTAACTGTATGTAGCTCAGTGTAGATGCAGTGAGAGGGGAGAGAGGAGGAAGGACACTGCGGGGGTCAGCAGGTCACTGAGCATAGTGCCAGGGATAGGGACTTGATTCTGATGGCCATGGGACCGCTTCAGTGGCTTTAGCATTGTCATTCGTGGCTTCCGCCCTCTCTCTAGGTTCTCAGAATTCTAACAGCTGCTCTGAGCTAGATTAACTTTGATATTCATTTGCATATTTGCATATTTGTGAGTCCACATTGTTGCTAGAATTATAATCATTTATGGTTTTCAGACCCAGGCCTACTTTTTACCATCGTTGTGACAGAGGTCTCGAAGACCAAAACTCTCTTGAGTCTTACAGAGGTTGGCGGTTCTTACCAAGAGTAGATCCAGTTGGATCTGTTACTTTTGTCACAGAACTTGTCACTTGGCTACCTCACTAATACCACATTATGATTCAGTCCGTTGATCTCTCTGTGCTAAGTCTACAGCAAGGGTGGCAAGTTAATTTATTGTTCTGATTGGCCCAGCCTCAGAATGAGTATGTTTCATATTATTTTGTAGTATTTAATGACAGTGGAGAATTTTCAGGGATGAAGGTGAGTGACAAGACGTGGAGCAAAAAAGCTCCAGAATCCTACATACCTTTCATTTAACATGTTATGGATGCCAAATTTTAATGTGCACAAATACTGTATTACTCTGGATGACTTCTTAAGCGGTCCTCCGGCCAACTTGAATTTCTCTTTATCAGAATTCAAGGTGACAACTTTACATAAGGAGAATAATGACATATAGAGCTTCAGCAGGGGATTTCAAGGGAATTATATTCACCCAAAAGCAGCCTCTCATATAAATGAATCATATAAATTGGCATAAATATCTGAGAGAACCTAAATTAAAACAATCTTTTCCATCACCCATCACCCTGAGCCATGTGTGAATTGGTTTATCATTGAAGAATGAGCTGCTTACTGGTTAGTGCCTCAGGAAAATTCAAGAACAAGGCATGTGTTCAAAACTGGAATCTAATACTGCACTACGAGCTAAGAAAAAGCAAGCTTTGTTTCTGGAATTAAAAACTGGTGGTGGGGGGGGAGGGGCTATCATTTAAGTCATGACCTTAGAAGGATGGTGAGGAGGGGCACCTGGGTGGCTCCGTCAGTTAAGCATCTGTCTTCGGCTCAGGTCATGATCCTGGGGTCCTGGGATGGAACCCCACATCGAGCACCACGTTGGGCTCCCTGCTCAGTAGAGCTCCCTGCTCAGCCCGGGAGCCTGCTTCTCCCTCTCTCTCTGCCCCTCCCCCTGGTTGTGCTCTCTCTCTATTAAATAAATAAGATCTTTAAAAAAAAAAAAAGAGGGGGGGGATAGTGAGGAGTTTCAGAGAACCAAAAAAATAAAGGGAAAGACCCCCCCCCCCCGATGATTCCCTGAGCCCCACTTCCCCCTCACTATTTTGCTTTGATTTGAGTGTGATGAGAGGAATGAGGAGGGGGTAAGGGTGGGGCACTGGAGGTACAGAAAGGAATGATAAGATGAAAGGAGTGGTGGAGAGCACTCTCTAAACCATTCAGAATTTAGGGAGTAGAACTGAAGATAGAGGAACGCGAGCGTGCCATTCCCCTTGCTCACCACCAACACCAACACCAAGCCAGGAGGCACGCCTCCCGGTCAAAAGTACAAATGTCACCCAGGGACAAGTAGCGTCAGCTATGTGGTGCAAGACAGGACAAAACACGAGAATAACCATGAGAAGTGTCAGCTGACTGCTAAGCAGACCCGTCAGCCAGCCAGCGAGTCCAGAACTTGCTTTGTGCTCGCTGCTGCAGAGGCCACCACCACAGCCCACGTGGCCAGGGCTGAGAGACGCCTGAGCAGAGGGGCAGGGTGAGGCCCAGAGCGGGGCAAGGCAGTGGCTGAAAACCCAGATAGATAGGTTGTTTGAGGCAGGCAATAAATTGCTGGCAATCTTATAATAGAAAGAGTGGCTCAAATTCGTAGTTTCATTCATCCCATTTTGATATCTGGAATATGATAAAATTCAGACTTCCCCCGTTTAATTAGCCATTAGGCTTGACAAAGAACATTTTTCAAGTCACCCAGAAAATGACGGGGAAGTAAGGTGTGTCTTCCAGAGAAGGAGGCCAGGCTGATGCATGAAAAGGCGAAAGAGCAGAAGAAAAAAGCCACCTTTAGTATAAAATCCCTGAGAACATTTCAACAGACACTGGGCTTTTTAACTGAAGGAGGTGATGTGGCTAACCCTGATGTGCCTTCAGATGCTTAATTCAAAGTTCAGCAAAAGTTTAGAAGGAAATGAAGTGAAAATTGATCACTCGGTACATAATCACTGGAGAAAGAGATCTGCCCTAAAAATATTTCTGCCATGGAATTTTTTCAATGTTCTACTTTTTTTTTTTTTTTTAAGATTTTTATTTTATTTATTTGACAGGGAGAGACACAGCGAGAGAGGGAACACAAGCAGGAGGAGTGGGAGAGGGAGAAGCAGGCTTTCCGCTGAGCAGAGAGCCTGACTCGGGGCTCGATCCCAGGACCCTGGGATCCTGACCTGAGCTGAAGGCAGACGCTTAACGACTGAGCCACCCAGGCACCCTTCAATGTCCTACTTTTGAGAATTCTTTCAATAATATAAATTTTTTAAAAATTCCATCCTACTTAAGTGTTTGAAAGGAGCTTTTATTTTTATTTTTATTTTTTTTTAAGATTTTGTTTATTTGACAGAGAGACACAGCGAGAGAGGGAACACAAGCAGGGGGAGTGGGAGAGGGAGAAGCAGGCTTCCCGCTGAGCAGGGAGACAGATGCGGGGCTCAATCCCAGGACCCTGGGATCATGACCTGAGCCGAAGGCAGACGCTTAACGACAGAGCCACCCAGGCACCCCAAAAGGAACTATCTTTTAAAGGGAACTTGATAAGTCATCACATTCTCAAAATGCTCATTTTGTTTGCGCTTTAAAAATCACAGGGCATCAAAGATGGGGAATATATCCATGTGGATAAAGATGGAGAATTACAGACTCCTTTCCCGTGGTCTGAAATCTATTTAATAAAAATATCCATATATAATATCAGTGGCCTTGCAAAAACATTCAGGCAATAAACTGAAAAATGATTTAGCACAGGCAAAAACGTGTATCCTTTGACATTAGTGTATCATATAAGCAGGAGTAGGTACCCAAGAGGACTTGTATTAACATATGTAAGTAATACCTTAATAAAAAATTTTTGAATAGAAATTAGAGTTTCTTGCTTGAGAAATCAATAATAGGATGATGCACACGGGCCACTGTGATTTTAAAAAATGATAGTTAAGGGGGAATAGCTGTCTTTTTTCTGGCCAGAGAACTGCTTAGAACATAACCATAGAATTTTTGAACATTAAAGGTGATGAAGACTTTAAAATTATTTTGTTCATCTCATTTTATAGTTGTGAAAAGCAAGGCATTCCCCGCATTGTGATATCCAGAGGTAAATTACTTGCCTGAGGTGCTAAGGGCTAGGAAGTGGCCATTAATAGATTGAGACTCTCATCTCACCCCTTCCAAGAAAGCATACAATATGAATTCCAATGTTCTTTTAGATTTTCATGACCTAATACATAAGATCTGATCAGAAACGGGACATATTAACATGTCAATATTTGTAGAATGAACCTCACAAAATCAACTATGGAAATTCACAATGTTAAGGAATCATAGCAGATTATCTTACCTTGAGAAAACAGAAGCCAGTGTAAAAAAAGACATTATAAATAGACGACATCTGAAACAGAGCTCCTTTATGTCCTGGAAGGAAGCCTGAGGTGTGTATTCAACAGTCCTATTTCGAGGAATGGCTCCTGGGGGCAGCACTCTCCTCCCTAATGAGGAAAGAAGAAGAGGAAATGAATTTAAATTACAATCAAAGGAATTTAAGTTAGATGGAAAGCTCTTATTGGCAGTGAAGGTTTTATAAACCCTGGGAAAAGATTCCTGGGGAGGTTTTCAAATTTCCTATCTGGATATTTTTAAGAGAAGAGAGATCCCTATCAGCCCAGGGTGGTTAAGGTAGAAACCTGCCTGGAATTTGCTTTCAGCTGAATTCTGTAAATCCAGATTAACTCCGGAGAGTGTTTACTATGTCAGAGACGGTAAATGCTAGACAATGGCAAGAAATGTTGTCCCTTAAAAAACAAAGAACTCACCCAAAGTAATCATTTCCTTGGAAAATCAATTGGCGTATGCTAGTTGGTTATAAGTGGAATGTACAATTATAATACATTCTGGCTTTTATTTTCTTTTTAATCTGGTTTCCAGTGGAAAGAAGGCTTACGAAATCTCTCTGGCAGCCTATGCCCTGCTTAATACGTTTTTACTTTTCTTCTTTAGGCTGTTTACAACCAAATCTCTTAGAAGAAACTAGCCAGAGTAGCAATATATGTGCCCCCGGGGTAAACACTTTCAAAGGAGAAAACCTCTCCCCACACTCCAGAAGAAAACTTCCTTCCTTCCTCATTGAAGGAAACAGATGAGCAGATGATTCCACTATTACCATCACCCTCTCCTTCCTTACCCTCACACAGGCTCCAGCAAGTTCTCTGCAACTTGCAGAATTTCCCCTTATTTTTAGCGCACAAACAGCACTTGCACTCACAGTTCATACTAAAATTCTCTCGTTTGTTGTACTTGTCTGTTTACACAGCTGTGCATCTGTTTGCCCCATTGTGTTAACCACATCTATCGTCTGGCTTTTATCGTGAGCTCCTGGAGGCGAGGAATGAAGTCTGTTTAATTTGCTTTGCACAATGCCACGCGTGCACGCACAGATGGACCCCGCGTGACTGTGCTTGACAGTGATGGTTCCTGGCACGACTAGATGCTCCAAAAAATAATGATAAAATTTAAAACGTCATGGAATAATCGCAGTTGGAGAGAGGACTCAATTCAAAGAGTCTGTGTCATCGCATGGTCCTGCCATATGCAGTACACTAACGTCATAATGGGTCTCAGGGACCACACTGAGCAGTGTGGACAAAGGTCCAAGCAACAACTGGACAATCTAAGTCAGGGTCTGAAACACACAGAAAACAAGCCTGCGCTTATTTGGAAGCTTGCCGTCCATCACGGCTCTCCTTTTCCTTGGCGTATCAGCCCAGTGTTGCTGGGCTTCTCAGCTCAGAGCATCATCTGTCAGTACCCACTGCCATAAGAGGTTGTTATATTTGACACTCCATCGAAGACTATCAAGTTCATATAGTATCTTGGTCTTCTGATTTCTTTGTTTACAGCCCAGAAAGAACAAAAGTCATTTTCACTATAATTAATAACTCTTCCTTCCTACCAATCCTGCACAGCTGGCCTCCAGCCTTACTTTATACCAGTCTTCCTCAGTGACCCAAGAGGTCCTCAGTGACCCAAGAGGACAGAGATGAGTCAATCCACAATTCTGAGTTGGGTTAAAAATTTGAAATGCCTATTCATTCCTAAGAGTCTCAAAGTTACATCAAAGGGCAAAATGATGAATGAAAACTCTTCCTTCAGGGGAAGCACAGGAAAGGACATTTCATTTAATTCAACAAATATTTTCTAGGCACCAATTATTTTTAGGCACACTTGCTGTGGGCTGCGGAGGGAGAAGGGAGCAAAACATTCTCTTCAAAGTGTGTGTGTGTGTGTGTGAGTGAGAGTTAATTCAAGGTTTGAACAACCTTAAATATAAGAAGATTGCTTTATTGTCGGATCATGGTGAGGATTAAATGATGCAATAAATATGTAAAATATACTTAGCACAGAGCCTGCCACATAAGACATTCTCAATAAGTAATAGCTGTTACTATTATTACCGAGTTATGCCTTCCTTTAGAGCAATTTTTTGAAGAGATCCCCCCTTGGAAACCGAATTTGACCTTAGTTTATGCGCAAAATAGTCTGATTGTTATAGGGTTAGGGGAGCCATCACATTCAAGTGCAAAAATAACCTATCATCTAGAACGTGGAAGTAAATATCTTTCCACCAAAAATGGAACTCAGTCATGTCCTGATGTCCGGAGAGAGTCTGGTTCTCATCCTGTTTTTCCTACGAAGGTTCTGGGATGTTTCAGAACCTCAATCATATCCCAAACACACACAGCATCTATTTTCCTTCCTGCTTCCTCCTACCATGGTTTGGATCATAGTTATTCCATAAGACAAGTGACTAGAAAGACACACTTACTTCAAAGGTACATAAAATGATTATTTTAGAGCATGATTTTAATTAGTTGGCTGCTACTGAATCAGTATCATCAATTAGTCTTACACAAGAATAAATCAACTTTTGGGGGCCAGGGTGGCTCAGTCGGCTAAGCATCTGCCTTCAACTTAGGTCATGATCCCAGGGTCCTGGCATCAAGCCCTGCATTGGGCTCCCTGCTCAGCGGGGAGTCTGCTTCTCCCTCTCCCTCTGCCCCTTCCCCCACTCTTGCTCTCTCTCTCACTCACTCTCTCTCTCAAAAATAAATAAAATCTTTAAAAAAAAAGAATGAATCAACTTTTAGGGCACCTAGGTGACTCAGTCAGTTAAGCGTCTGCCTTTGGCTCAGGTGCTGATCTCAGGGTCCTGGGATCCAGCCCCATGTCAGGCTCCCTGCTTGGCAGGAAGTCTGCTTTCCCCTGTCCCTCTCTGCCCCTCCCCTGCTCATGCTCTCTCTAAAAAAAGAATAAATCAACTTTTAGCTGGAGGTAAAATGAAGTCAAATTTTACTCACCCAAGGTATTTTTTTAAACTTACCCAAAACAAATCGCTTCACAGGTCAACTTGATGAGGTATGATGTTTAACTTATCAGTTACTCAATTGCATAGATAAACATATGAATGGACCATAATGCAAATGACAAGATGATTGAATCCAAGCATGTCACAACAGAGTTGACCCAAACAAAGGAATCCACTAACTTTGTATTTTTTGGTTCAGGTTCAGCAGTGCCCTATGGTGCCAAATATCCGGATAACCAAAAGGAGACATCAAGCTAGGAGAGCTCATACATGTACTTCATACATGACCACACCTTGAATCACCAGGATAGTACCAATATTTTATCCTGTCTAAAGGTTCATCCAATGGCTTCATTTGAAAAGGGCTATAATCTCTTGGCATGGATGAGGAACTTCTGGGAAACATTTCATATATTTCTTTTTTTTTTTATTTTATTATGTTATGTTAATCACCATACATTACATCATTAGTTTTTGATGTAGTGTTCCATGATTAATTGTTTGCATATAACACCCAGTGCTCCATGCAATACGTGCCCTCTTTAATACCCATCACCAGGCTAACCCATCCCCCCACCCTCTCCCCTCTGGAACCCTCAGTTTGTTTCTCAGAGTCCATATCATACTATCTATTGCAAAAGTGTCAGAAAGATGCACCTAGAATGAAAATATCATAGACTACTTTCTGTCAAATATCACCTCTTAAGTTGTATGATGAGGGCCCAATTTTTTATTTCAACCCGTGAAGCTGCAGCTCTCCAGTTCTCTGAACTAAAGTCACTAATTCTCAAATTTATTCATATATTGAAGTGTCAATTAATTTCTCACTTCTACTTTCCTGATTCCAAACTAATAGAACCCGAAGATTTCAGATATACATTAGCTATTTAGATCTTTTCTGTCCTTTCATCTTCCAGATCATTTAGATTTGGCTTCTTTGAACCGTGTGATCATAACATGGATCTTGTAAATAAAGGAAAATTAATGTCTCTCTAACCATAATGTACATAAAAGAAGGCCAGTGATCCACCAATCCAGACCTTCAATAGTGGCTTTAGTACAACCTCAGGATATTGTCTTTTCTTTTTTCTAATTTATCAGGACTTTGTTGATAATTCATAATTGAGCCTGTTTTAGTAGAAATAGAATTCTCAATCCTAGTTTATATCTTAGGCAGTACAATCTTAAGTTTTTATAAAAATCAGCTGAAGAATGAAGTAGTTCCTTCAGACTCAGGGGAGAAAGGGAAATGGGCCCTTACACCCTCTAGTTCTCCAAACATTATTAATGAAACCAAATCAGATACACTACTCTATGAAAAGGTAAAAATAGCTTCCAGATGAAATCAGAGAGGGAGACAAACCATAAGAGACTCTTCACTATGGGAAACAAGCTGAGGGTTGCTGGAGCGGAGGTGGGTGCAGGGATAGGTAACTGGGTGACGGGCATTAAGGAGGCCACTTGGTGAAATGAGCACTGGTTGTTGTATGCAATTATTGAATCACTAAACTCTACCCCTGAAACTAATAATACACTCTATGTTAATTAAATTGATTTTAAATTAAAAAAAGAGAGGGAGGAAAAAATAGCTTCCAGAAACCTCAAATTGCCTCACCCAACTGTCTTTTTCTAAATCCTGGCACCTTTAAATCATTCAGATGCACAGTTTTAAGTAACTCAGATGCCCAATTTAGTAGTATTATTAATCGATGAATATTTACCATGCTCCAGACAACTGCCTGAATCAGTTAAGTAAAACACAGGTTGAAAAATTTGGAACTAAACCCTGGGATAATGTCAGTGGGATAAGAATAGGCGGTTCCTTCATCTTGCTGATTCCTGATCCACTGACCTTCCACACTGTGTGAAAGAATAGGATCTGTCTTCTCATTGCCTTTACTCATTTGTTGCACAGTTATAACGATTAAATGAAACCATAGAGATAACACAATTAGCAGGACTGGCCCAAAAGACATGTTTAATAAACATGTATTTCCTTTCTCTTCAAGAATCATAAGAATGTGGCCAGCCTGCTTTGTGGAGGAAATTTAAAACTGGCGAGGACAGACTATGTTGAAACATTTATCCAAACTTGCGCCTGAGTGTCTCTGAATGTTATATAATTTCTGAAATGGTATGGCATATCCAAAAATAGCAATGCAGATTTTTCTCACGGATTTTATAGAAATGCATCTCATTACTGTAGAATCTTGTGATCATCCCTGGACATTGAGGTCCAACTACTGAGGGCCTGCAATCCCCAGAGTGAGTGACAAGAGGAACACTCCCATCCGCCCAACGGGGTACTTATGACATCTCCGCATTCTAGAGGCTTATAAAAAAAACAGTCTCCAAACAGAAACACTGTTTTCAACACTTGCAGTGCTGAAAGCGGATATTTTACTAAGACTTGTTCCCTATCCAGTAAATAAATCACATGCTCTCCAGCAGTAAAAATACTGGTGGGAGGTGCATATCCTTCATTTCAAAGCAAGGAGCCTGTTGAGTGGCGGTAGGGTTTTCAAAGTATCTGATTTGACAAGGGAACTCTCATCACACTCCTGAAATAATTTTATGCTGTTATGATTTTGTTTGTGGTTTTTTCTTTTTTCAAAATTGAAGCAATGTGGGGCACCAGGGTGGCTCAGTCGTTAAGCGTCTGCCTTCGGCTCAGGTCATGATCTCAGGGTCCTGGGATCGAGCCCCGCATCGGGCTCCCGGCTCCGCGAGAAACCTGCTTCTCCCTCTCCCACTCCCCTTGCTTATGTTCCATCTCTTGCTGTGCCTCTCTCTGTCAAATAAGTAAAATCTTAAAAAAAAAAAATTGAAGCAATGTACTTAACTTTAAAAATCAGAACCTTCAAAGCTTTAAAAAATGCCCATATAATTTAAAATTTCTGGGATTTTTTTAATGATGTCAAGTGCTGGTTCTTTTGCACTGCTAAGCTATGTTTCAGAAGTACAAGAAGTATTTCCAATGCATCCAGCAAATATTTGTGGAACACCTACCATGTGCCAGGCCTACTTCTCATTGCAAGGGATGTTACAGTGAACAAAACAAACAAGTTCCCTGCTCTCAAGGTGGGGTGGGGAGAGAGGAAGCATTGGTGTTGAGGCAGATTATAAATGAGTAAAAATGTATAATTAAGTAAGGAAGATATAACTGCTACTGTGCAACTTAAAGAGGATTAGATTAGAGATACACGAAGGTGGTTGACTTCAGATTGAATGGTGAAGAGAAACCTCTCTAAGGAAACGATATTCACATTGAGATTTAAGTGGCGAAAGGCCCAGCTATGCATGGTTCTGGGGGAAGAGCATTCCAGAGAGAGGAACAGCATAGACCTGAAGGTGGGGCCCAGGAGAATGTTTTCCATAAGGAAAAGTCCAGTGTGGCTGGAGAATAAGGGCCAAGGGGGAGAAGGGGTAAAATCGGGAGGTAGGTAGAGTAAGAATCATATGGGGCATGCAAGCCAGAAAAGAAGTTTAGGTCTGTCCTAAGCGCTATGAGGAGCTATCAGGTGCAAGGGGGTGGGGTGATAAGCAGGAGAATAGCATTATCTGATTTACTTTTCCAACATTCACCCCATCTGTTGTGTGGAGAGTGGGGCAAGAGTAGATATGTTTTTAATGCAATTGGAACCACTGAAGAATGGTAAGCAAGAAAATTGACAGCGTTTGTGTTTGCTTTTGTTTTTGAGAGCTCTCTAAGTTGTAAAGACTGGACTATGGTGGAAAGGGATATACAGAGGGAGCCAGAGTGGAAGAAATGTTAGTGAATTTGAAAGTGATGTGAATTTGGCTATGGAGCTCAGATGGTGTCCTTGGATCGTAAGAAAAGAAACAACCCTTATTGAGAAAAGCAAAATAAGCAAAATATGCTTATTTTTGCATACGTAATCTCTTTTAATTATCACTACTGCCAATGGTATAGTTACTTAGCCCCATTTTTCTTAGATGAAAACTGAAACTCAGAGAGAGATAAATCAAATTTCCAAATATCCAGCAAAAGTAAATGGCAAATCCAGGATTCAAAGCTTGGTCTATGTGACTTAAAGCCCTGGTATTTTTCTACTCTACTATGGTGTCCCTAGATCAGAATTAATAAAATATCTTTGAAATTTCATTCTAAATAATAAAATAATATTCTGTAATATGAAATACATGCTTTATTTAATGGTACTGATTGACATTTAGCTTGTTTCTATGTTTTTGCTCCTATAAACCGTGATAAACATTTTATATATTATTTTACTTCATTTCTGGTTACTTTCTCACCCGAATTCCTAGATTCCTAGCAGTATCAAAGAATAGGATATTCTTAAAATTCTATTCATGTAATATCAATTTATTTTCCAGAAAACTTGTGCCATTTAAACTGCCACTTCACCCAAACCAACATGAAATATAATTTTTTATCTTTGCCAATTTGATAACCAAATTTTAACTCTATTGTTTAATTTACATTTCCTTTACTTACTAATGAGATTGGATATTTTTTACATGCTTCTTAGCCTTTTCATTTTTCTTCTGTGAATTTTATGTTCACTTAATTGTCCACCTTCCTACACGGTGTTGCTATTTTTTTTCTCGGTGGTTTTGTAAGAGCTCTTTATAGAAGAATACTAAGACTGTCTTTAAAAAAAAAAAAAAAAAGACTGTCTTTATCAATTTTTGCAAATCACTTCCCAGAGTGCATTTCACATTTAATTTTTAAATTTTCATGGTAAACATATCATACCAGAGGTTAAGCTCCAGTTACCTGTTGCTGCATAACAAGCCACATCAACATGCACTGGCTTCAAACAACAAACATTTTATTTTTATCTCATGATTTTATGGGTCCCTGCTGGTTGCTTCTTCTGCTCTTATGGCTTACTCAGCTGGCAGATCGGCTGCTCTAAATGGTCCCAAACGGCTTGACTTACGTGTTCAGAGACCTGGCGAGCGTAGAAGGAGGACGGAGTTGCGCCGGCATTGCCAATGAGCCCCAAGGTGTGGCAGCTCCTCCACAGTGGTCTCAGGGGCGCCGCACGTCTTCCTCAGAGGCCCGGAATCCAAAAGACAGTATCTTGGAAACAAGGCAGCAACTTTGTGGCCTTGTGCGAGCCAAGCTCATAGGTCACATAGTGACATCTCCACTGTGCCCTCTTGGTCAAAGCAGTCACCAGTCCTCCCAGACTCAATGGGAGGGAACACACAGGAGGATCAAAGAATTTGTGGCGATGTTTTCAAACCCTCGGTGCGGTATAAAAGTGTTTAAAGAATAAAGCAAACTCCTCTTTACCTTTTAATTTTGCTCGTAATGTTTTTACATGCACCTGATTTTTTTTTTTTTTTAAGATTTTTTATTTATTTATTTGAGAGAGAGAGAATGAGAGACAGAGAGCACGAGAGGGAAGAGGGCAGAGGGAGAAGCAGACTCCCCGCTGAGCAGGGAGCCCGACGCGGGACTCGATCCCGGGACTCCAGGATCATGACCTGAGCCGAAGGCAGTCGCTTAACCGACTGAGCCACCCAGGCGCCCCATGCACCTGGTTTTTAAGTACTTATATAACTTTACCTCTTTTTTTTCTTTGTGACATTTTCCATTGCTTTGTAATTCATTTTTTAAAATTATTTTCAAAGTGTCTGTCTACAAAATCAAGGACATTATCAAATGATATATTTGGAGAAATGACTTTAAGGTCTTTAGATACTTTAAGTACTATGTATTGTAGATGAATTCACTTAATTTATTTCTTAATCCTTTTCATCCTTAAATTGCCATCAGTGACACATTTGAAAATTCATCTAAATATGCAGGTTGAACCGTATATTTAATTATGCAGGTTGCTGTGTGGAGGCAAAAAAAAAAAAAAAGAAGAAGAA
Organism: Mirounga leonina; assembly: GCF_011800145.1. Classification (NCBI taxonomy): domain Eukaryota; kingdom Metazoa; phylum Chordata; class Mammalia; order Carnivora; family Phocidae; genus Mirounga; species Mirounga leonina. The sequence goes on from NW_023270431.1 coordinate 20,271,316, forward strand.
GAAGAAGTCTAACTAAATAGTTCATGCTTAGTACTTTGCCACATTTCTGGCTCACTCTTCCAAAATGAACTAAAATACAATGAGCTACTTTTGGCCTGTGTAGTTGGTAGTTCTTTTCAGGTCTTGCAATCATGTTTGAATATTGAATAATTTGATTTATTTTTAAGTAGTGATGGTAGCACTCTCTCTTACAGTGTTTTAATTGGCAAAGAAAAAAAAGCGGCATCCCATAACAGCAACAAAAAAGTAGTAATTATTTTAAAGGACATTCTTCTGGCTACTAGAGAGGAAAGAACTCATTTTAAACATGTTGTAAACTCAGTAAATGCTAAATGATGCTACTCATCTCATGTTCTAAAAACGTCATTGGGGTCTTTTCTTTTATTTTCACTGCTTCCAGAGTTGCATTTCAAAAACTGGTTTTGTCATCTATCTGGGTGCGGAACTGTGCAAAGTGCAGAGAGATGTAAAAGGAATAAGATGTATGATATGCACATGATAGTGATCCTCAGCATTTCTGTCCATCCTGTGTATCTTTCTCCTATTTTATTTTCACCATACCCAGGAAAAAATGGATTTTGGAAGAAGACATTGGAAAAAATCTTATTGTCTAATACAGTTAACCACTGTGAGGGCAGAGGGCTCTATTATTTTTCAACATTTATGCATTGTGTCTTGCACATAGCAGTGCTCTATGAATATTTATTGAAGAATAACTTGGGCAAAGGCACAAAAGTATTTACCAGCCTATTTCTCCTGTCCAGTCTGAATCTGAAGAGTTTCTTTTTCATGGAGGCAGCTGTTTGTGCAGTATCTCCTTCACATCTGTCTTTATTAACTGCCAGGCACACTATACAGGCAACGAACTGGAAAAGTCAAGCCCTTGAGTCCATTTACCATCATTGAATGTTATTATCAGAGATCATTTGAGATCCCATGGCTTTCTAGAGACAAAGTGTTCTCAAATCACCTACAGTGAACCCAGACTTGTGTCTGAATATCCACAAGTTGAGCCAAAGTTCAGAGTATTGGTGCATCCAGCCATCAGGCCTGTATACACGTGTCAGAGCCCTGGCTTTGTGTTTTGGGGACACTTGTGTTTCATAGACATTCAGCAGCTAGAAGACATTCAAGTACTTCTTCATTTCATGTTAAATACAGAATACAGAAAAACTCCAGATCTCTACTCTCCATTAGCCACAAGTAGATATTTCAATTGAAATTTATTAAAGTGAAATAAAACTAAAAACTCAGTTCCTCACTCATACTAGCCACCTTTCCAGAACTCAATAGTCATATGTGGCCACTCACTATGTGAATAGTAAGATATGTAACATTTCCATTACCACACAAAGTTTTACTGAATATTACTACTCTAGAATACATCACTTATATCACATTGCAGAAATTCTAAATTGGATACCCAATTCTGCACTTACTTCTTAACCAACCAATCATGGGCTTTCAAATCTTTTTATTTATTTAAATGTCTGAAGTTATTCCTGTTTAAGTCTTTTTTGAGGAAAAAATGTAGAGAATATTTCTAAATAAGTACCTACAAAATATACCAAAATAAATTAGAGGTATCTATTATCCAAAACACAGTTAAATTTCTGAAAATTGAGTTCACGTGGAGAGAAGTCCCATATGATTTGTAAAAAGTCTAAATTAGAGATGATTTATAAAGTATATTTAACTAATTAAATTACAGCAAAAGCTCAAATGAAAACCTGAAAATGTTGCCAAATTACAGTTCTATCAGATCTGACTTGATAAATAACAAAGAACAATTTCTACCTCAAATACTGTTGTATGCAAATTAGATGGAAACGTGTTGCTGGAAAAATTTACTTTTCTTAAATAAATCTAACTTTTCTCCCTTAGGTATTACTTCCTCATAAATTTGCTTCCTCTGTAACAAATGCCAAATCCTTTCTAAATTATCTCAAATCTGTATTAATGGGAATTAAATGAATGAGAACTTAACACATAATATAACCATGAAAAGCAATAAAGATACACAATAGATTATCTGGACAAAGACTCTATCTAGTATATGTATTAAAATAAATAAGTACATATTTGCATACATAGAAACACAAAAAATTATTCTCTCTTAATCACTATCCAAGAAATCTCTAATATCTTCTAAATGTGCACTTACATTTTGGTAAATAATAGCATTTTTTATTGAAGTATGTATTTATACATTCCTAGTATATAATTTCTCCTTTGACCCCAAAACAATATACTTTGATAACAACTCAGCTTCTTGTTGTCTTCCAATTGAGTAAAAGTATCCTCTTTTTTCTACCTCAGAAGCTGTTCTGGAAGTGAAGCAGCATCTGGTGAAGAGACAGAAACCAGCTGCAGGCGTGCTCACAGGAAGGCACAAGCAAGGACACTGGTTCTTGATTCCACAGGCCAGCCAAGTCTAAATGTAAGTGTGAGGGGCGCCTGGGGGGCTCAGTCGTTAAGCGTCTGCCTTCGGCTCAGGTCATGGTCCCAGGGTCCTGGGATCGAGCCCCGCATCGGGCTCCCTGCTCCGCGGGAAGCCTGCTTCTCCCTCTCCCACTCCCCCTGCTTGTGTTCCCTCTCGTTGTCTCTCTCTCTGTCAAATAAATAAAATCTTTAAAAAATTAATTAAAAAAAATAAAATAAATATAAGTGTGAGAAGCAATGGCGGGTGGTGCAGTGGCCCGGCCCTGGGTGGTCCACAAGCCAACTGCAGATGGAAGTCCCTGTCCCCGAGCACAGGGACCATTAACAGACACTGGGGTATCCAGCCTGCCTGCAGGTCCCATGTCCCATCCCCATCTTCACTGCTGCAGAAAGCCTGGAGGCCATCGCTAATGCCAGGCTTTAAAATCCTCCAGGGTAGAATACATGTGCAGAGTGTGATTCTAGCTGATTTTTAAGCCCAGGCATGTTGAATAGAGTCTTAAAATAATTATTTCCATAGGACCTGACTAGGTATCCAAGTGTTCACCAGATGCTAACAGCTAGATTTTGCAGAGGAAAATTGCTAACTTAAGCTTCTTTTCATGATTCAGCAGAGGGTTTTAAGTAATAAAAGATCTGGAGATTTGTAAAATAAATAATTCCAATGCAAATGGGAAAATTAAAATAATCTTATCATCTCCCAGTCATGTCTGTATGTGCTTTTCTACCATTATCAAATTTCTCTTAATTGGGCCAAGGTTTTGTTGGTTTTGTTGGTTTTTTTTTTTTCTGGCTGATACTTTAGAGTTTTATGTTATGAGCTGAAATGAAGAAATGATTCCTTTCAGATGACTGAAGTGACATGTACTAAATTTTCCTAATGACAATCTAGGATGTATGAAACAGAGCAAGATAAAACAAATGCAGTTTTATTCATATACAATATTGAACATATCCACAATTAAAAACCAACAGTATGCCAATATTTCTTACTCCTTAATTGATCTCTTAGTCGAAGCAATTAAAATATAAAGTACATCATTAACTTTTGAGAACTTTGATTGGAAAAAGGAAAAACACCCTTCTCATAGTATCCTTAGCCATCCTATGCTTATTACCATTGCCTGTTCTTAAGTGTGACTTTTGGACACCCAACTCAGTCTTTCCTGATATTCAATAGTACAATGGCTTTTCATAGTCTATGTCATTATATTTAGTAATTTGAAGAATGAATAGTCAAGATTCCTCAGATTTTTACATTCTCGCTCAAGGTGTACTTGAACAAAAAGAAAAGCATAGCATCTGGCCCTACAGCTAATTCTGTGGGACCACAGCCTGTCTAGAACGAATTCATTCAGAGTTTTTGAAGAAATGCAAATACATAAATGATTTTCCTAAAGTATCACATTTTTACTACAGGTACCTCTAATTATTTTGGCTGTATGCCATCAAAGCCAGATGTTAATCAAATGAAATATTTATAATGCAAAATTATTGAATAAAAAAATAGATGTCCGATTAAGCAACAGCTTATAGGACTCAAACCAATGGTGTATTTTGGAAAAGCTGATGAAGGAGGTATGACTCCATTCCATTCATAATGTCAGGGTAAGGCTCTGAACTCAATCCAGAGAAATTTTATAATTGTTGCAATCAACTACAGGCTCAGCTTCTGGATTTCTTGTAATGAAATCTTGCTGCCAAGGACATTGATGGGCTCACCCAGTAAAAAATTACAATAATAATGTTAAACTAAATCATAAAAATGCAGGAGGTGGTTATTATAGGGTAGAGGAGAGGAATTGCTTATAAAGTTATGATGGAAATATCAAAAATACATTTTATTGAACTTTTAAAAAATTAAGCTTTGTTTTTAAACTAGGGTGCAAAAGCAATAAAATGTAAAGGTTACTCAAAAAACAATTCCATTCAATAGTCAACAACAATGATTCAACAAATGAAAATAAAAATTACATTTATTCAGCATGGTCATCAACTCAGGCAGGCTGAAGCTTGTATATGATAGTTTTCTAATAAAAGTAACCAGCTGAAAGTCACTTTAAAGAAGGAATTTGACAGAAAAAAGAATAAAGAACTTTTTGAGTGGGTTTCTTCTCAGTGAAAACGAACTTGGTTTGTGCCTAATTTCACATAGTATAAGGCTCTAGACATTTTGTGTGGATTTTAAAGTTCCATGAAGAAATTCATTTCAAATGAATGTAGGAAATAACAAAAAAAAAAATGTAAATATGAAAACCATGATAGACTTACGGTTAGAAACATGGAAATAGGTCATGATAACTAATCCTCTGTGTGTCCTCCAAAAGTAAAGAATGTCACTTTTTAAAATTACTTTTAAATAATCTGGAACTACCCTCCTGATCATCTTTTTACTTTCTGAAAATACAGGTTACTGAATCATATGTCATAGACATTTTGGTAGACAGTTTCCATATTTTCTTCAAGTTAAATAACATATATCTCTAAGAGACAATTATCATGGAAATAAACTCCTTTCACTCATTAAAATATCTAATGTGCCTTATGCACAGTAAGCACTTAAATAGCATGGCTTGAACGGAATTATTCCCACTTTGTGTTCAGAGATCAATGTGTCTCTTGGATTAACACTAGAGAGGTGTCTCACACATCGGAATTAATGAACTACATCAGTAACCAAACTATCCATGGAAAATCTGCTGAATTGATCCATATCTGTTTTATTAATCAAGCCCACTGCAGAAGGGCTTTCTTGTGGTTCTACTATATTTTGGAGGTAAATAGAGTGGGGAAACCACAGTTCAATTTAGAAGTTGTTTGAAACATTGAAGAACATGGGGTTTTATATGATATGACAGCCAATAAAGTCCAATTCTTGATGGTTGTAATTCTGATCTATAAGTATATAAATATCCTATATGCATAATTTTAACTTCAGAACATTATGACAGTGGTCAAGAAGACCCTAACTATTATATGAAATTTACTTCTTAGTGACACTCTCTTCCTTATTTTTTTTTTGAAGTAGAAAGGTTTGGAGGGTTTTTTTTGTTTTGTTTTGTTGTTTTGTTTTGTTTTTTTAAAGCTAGCTTGGTACGAACAGCTTTAGTCGAAGCAGCTGGCTGGGAGTCAGAAGCTCCAGATTCTATCCTTGATTCTCCTACCAACCAGGAATGTGACCTTGGGCAAGTCATGAGAGTAAATCTACAATAACAGGGGTAATAATGCCTTACATATGTATGGTGCTTTATGATCTAACAGAGCACTTACACATACAATATCTTATTTAATCTTCCCCCCCAGCCTCCTAAGAGGAGTATGACAGCTACTAACAACCTCCATTACAGGGAGTAGAAATTTGAGACCCAGAGACACTAAATCACTGTTCACAGCCACTTCAATATCAAATGTCAGAGCCAAGAACAGGCACACAGTAGTCCAAGCTGGTCTTTGTCTCCTTGCCTCTACGCCATGCCCCCGCCCTCTGGTGCTTCCTAAGCTGAAATGACTAGAGCAGCACTGCCCAATATGGTAGCCAGGAGTCACATGGCTTGAGCACTTGAAATGTGGCTAGTCCCAGTTGAGATGTATTGTGAGTGTAAGATACACATAGGATTTCTAAGACTTTCAATGAAAACACAAAGAACGTAAAATATCTCAATACCTCTTATATCGATTGCACATGAGGATGATAATATTTTGGACATCTTGAGTTAAATAAAACATATTAAAACTAATCTCACCTATTTCTTTTAACTTTTCTAATGTGGCTCCTAGAAAATGTGAAGTCATATATGTTTCTCTTAGTTTCTATTGTCTGATAGCTCCCATTGTTTCTATTGGATAGAGCTGGACTAGAGGATTCCATTGTTCAGACTTTTCACAGTACTAGGCTTGTTTATGCATCTGTCTTGATGTGGCTGAGACAAATTTCCAAAGATTCTGTTACACATAGAGCAATGCGGATTCAGAGTTGCAATTTGGTCATTCTCATGTATCTTCCGCATGCAAGGGAAACGTCAGATGTCATTAGTTGATGCCTCAAATCGCTCATTCATTAAAAGGGGTCATGTTATACTTGCTGAATGCTTGAAAGGCTTAGAGTACAAGGACCATGGAAAGAACTATAAAATATATTTATGACTCTGTAGCATACTTTATTTTAAAATATGTTCCCATTAAACATTATGAGTGAATGAGACATTGGAGTATTAGGTGATACAGGCAATGTAAAATAGCAATTATATATAAATTTATTATAAAATATGGCATATTTTATTCCCCCTACCAACTTTATATATAACCCCTAAAGAAGGAGCTTATTCCTGTTTTGAAAAATCTAACTGAAAGTCCTCAGGGAAAAAATGGGTTCTTATTTAGGAGACAAATATATATATAGTAAAAAAAAAAAAAAATAGCCCAAATCACTGAAAGCTAACATCTACTTGGCATTTATTATGTGAACTCAGCACTATGCTGAGAGTTAGACCAAGATTATCTCATTTGGGGATTTGAAAATTAGCAGCAGAGAGCAGAAGCTAAGCTCTTAACCATTGCTGCCTCTGACTGCAATGCTATTAGAAATCACAAGGCAACCTATCACAAAAATATTAAAATATTTGGAATTTATTCTATTTTATCATTTCAGTTCCACAAGTGTTTATCCAGCAAACACAATGGATCAGGAATAGCTCTAGACATTGAAGGAATATTAGGTAATAAGACCAGAGCTCTGCCCTCAAAGAGTAGAGAGTTGGTAGGCTTGTGAACATGTTTTTGAAAAATACATACTATCAAAGATTATATGAAGGAGGAGTTACGCTTCACTTTCTAAAGGTTGCAACAAAAATTTTTGTTATTTTCTTTATGTTACAATATTTTTCTATATGTTATGACAGAAATCTTTATAACGCTGCTCCCAGTGTGTTGAAACTTGCCTGTTGTTTATAAAGCAAAGGTCTTATGTTAAAAAAAAAAAAAGCACAAAACCCCCAAAACAGTGTGGTATGAATTTCAGAGGTGTGCTTTCCACTATATATTGTACCCATGTGGAGGAAAGTGGGCTGAAATGATCTTGAATATTTTTTGGAAAAAGGAGAATGCAGGGGCGCCTGGGTGGCTCAGTCCGTTAAGCGTCTGCCTTCGGCTCAGGTCATGATCCCAGGAAAAAAATGAAATCACTGAAAAGTATCCCAAAGACTCCAGGAATTTCGGGAAGCTTACCTAAGAAGAGCTAAGTATTCCAAATCCTACCAGAACTTTATAACTTGAGTTTTTAGTTTGGTTGTGGGTATTCCCATGCAAGGAAGGAGAGATGCTAATATTGACTGATATCCATTTAATATGTGAAAAGCACATTCATAGAGAATGTTTACACAGTCTAAACCAAAAATATAACCAAGCCAATGATTTCAGACCAGATCACTCAGTCATTACTTAGCTTCCTTTCTTCAGTGAGTCAAATCATTGACATGAGCTTTCTTTGCCACTTTTCAAACGCAAATCATCTATTATCATGAAAACCTGGCTACTTCCAGAGTTTCTGATAGACCAAAGAATAATGAGACATTCATTCCTTGAGTTAAAAAAAGAAAGGAATTCTTAATCTCAGGAAACAAACTGAGGGTTGCTGGAGTGGTGCGGGGTGGGAGGGATGGGGTGGCTGGGTGATAGACACTGGGGAGAGTATGTGCTATGGTGAGCGCTGTGAATTGTGTAGGACTGTTGAATCACAGACCTGTACCTCTGAAATGAATAATACATTATATGTTAAAAAAAAAAAATAAGATAGTAGGAAGGGAGAAATGAAGGGTGGGAAATCGGAGGGGGAGACGAACCATGAGAGACTATGGACTCTGAGAAACAAACTGAGGGTTCTAGAGAGGAGGGGAGTGGGGGGATGGGTTAGCCTGGTGATGGCTATTAAAGAGGGCACGTACTGAATGGAGCACTGGGTGTTGTTACACTCAAACAATGAATCATGGAACACTACATCAAAAACTAATGATGTAATGTATGGTGATTAACATAACATAATAAAAAAAAATAAAATAAAAAAGAAAGGCTGTCAAAATCCTCCTGATTTTAGGCACTTATGAAAAATACGCTTGGGGCGCCTGGATGGCTCAGTTGGTAAACGTCTGCCTTTGGCTCAGGTCATGATCCCAGGGTCCTGGGATAGAGCCCCGCATCAGGCTCCCTGCTCAGTAGGAAGCCTGCTTCTCCCTCTCCCACTCCCCCTGTTTGTGTTCCCTCTCTTGCTGTGTCTCTCTCTGTCAAATAAATAAATAAGTCTTTTAAAAAAAAGAAAAATACGCTTATAAAAAAAAATATATGTACTAAAAACATATTCCTCTTACCTCAAAAATATATACCATGCATTATGGAGATCATTGTGGAACAAGTAAATATCAAGGCTCTTTTTCCAAGTTCAATGTCTGTCTAAGAAATGGAAAATAGTAACACTTGATTTTAAGGAAAATAGAACAGTACATGTGTTTCTATTGGCATCTATGAAATAGGAATAAGAGTAAACACTCACAAAAGTTGTTTAAGGATTAAATTAATAGTAGATGTAAAATGTTTAGTGCAATAGTTGGTGCATAGTTAATATTCAGTAAGTGTCAGCAATTAGTAGTAGTAGTAATGTCATTATTATTTATAACATGGTAATTCCTCCACATACACCCTACCCCACCATCAAACCAAACTCTTGTGATTCGCCACACTGTTTCATGACCCCACACCTTGCACATGCTGAGCTCTCTTTTTGAATATCCTTTCCCTGCTTTCCCTGGTGAACTCCTACCCATCACCCCCAAAGTTCAGCCCTGAAGCTTCCTCCTCCTACATGTCTTCCCTAATGCCTTTGCCTGTCTTGGCTGCACTTAACTGTTTCCCAGGGTATCCTGCATAACTGCCTCTCCTAGCAACTGAGAATGTGACTTTTTTTTTACTTGATCCCCCTCACTTCCAACACACACACACACACACACACACTCTTCCAACACACACACGCGTGTGCCTCACACTTCATTTTTTTTCCCTGTAGAAATGTCAGTTGTAATGAATGAATCCACTCCTGTATAAAAAGATAAAGTTTTTTTTCCTTCATGAGTAGGAATCAGGCTAGAATATGTACTTGGTAGCCTTAGTTGTGAGGGGGAAATTGGGTGAGGGTGGGAAAAGCTGGAGGATGCAACTTGGCAGCCCTGGGACCTGGCTCTGCCACAAGCCTAACCCTGTGGTCTCCAATGAGTCATTTAACTTCTCTGGACTCAGTTTCCTTCTCAACAAAATGAGAGGGTTGTACAAAATATTCTCTGAGGATCCACCCAGTGCCAACATGTATATGATGCTGAACATTGCTTCATCTCAGTGGTTCTCTAACTTCTGCAGACATCAGAATCATCAGCAGGGCTTGTTAAAACACTGATTCCTGGTCAGCAGGCCTGAGATGGGGACCAACTATTTACATGTTAACAAGTTCCCAGGTGATGCTGAAACGATACATTCGGAGAACCACTGACTAATCTTAACACAGGATTCTGACCTTGTCCAGTAGTCACCTGGCCAAGAGCACTCCTGATATGCAAATTCACAAGGGATGGAGGCACCGAAACCCAGGCTTCTGTGAGGCTACCATCAGGAGGACTGGGAGCCTGTGGGTAGGTCCCAAGAGCGGCCACAGAAGGCAAACTTTGCTGAACAAAACAGTTCTGTTAAAGGCCTACCTTGTGGGGAAGAGGCAACCTGAGTTCGCAATGCTGTGAGGCACAGAAAATAGATTCCCAGGTTTGACCCATTTGCTAAAACCACTGCCGCTGAAGTTACAACGCATTACTGGTGCCATCTAGCGATGGCTCTGAATTACTGCATCTAGAGACGACAATGAAGTGCTTTCTTTTGGACACGGCTTCTTTTTTTTACAGAACTATGTTCAAGATGAGAACCCTTAAGAATAAGCTCTAATGTACTCTGGTACTGTCCACATTTGTATCTAGGTACTATAAAAATAAATATGCGTATATCACTTACTATGTACTAGGCACTGCTCTAATACTTTATATATGTTCAGTTATGCAGAGCAACCCAATGAGACAGATACAAGTATTATCCACATTTTCCCAGAAAGGAAATATAACCTCAAGATACAAAAAAATGTAAGGACCTTGCCTGAGGCTGCCCAAACAGTAAAGCCTTACAGCTGGACTTGAACCTAGACAGCTCCCGGAGAGAGATTACTCTGGCCAGCCTTTCTTATACTGGCAATTTAAAACAGTTACCAAAACAACTGTTACTTGTAAATAGTTATGAGGTCCCAGGTCAATGTCTGAAAAAACTCATAAAATACATACTGAAGCAATGAGTTTTTTTCTGATTCTTCCTAATGAAATCAATTCATGTGGATAAAGACATGCTTCTACCTACACAAAAAGCGCAACAACTTGGAATCAACTTCCAACTTATCATGCAGCCTTGGACAACTCGATTAACCTCTCTGGGCTCCACTTTCTATAAAGTAGGGAAAAAATTAAAATGTAATTTACATTGTTTGGGAGTTCTTTCAAACCAGATTGAATTGTAGAGTTCGAGTTATCCAGTTATGTGATCACAAGAGCAAATACAGAGAGGATGGGCAGTGACTGTATAGGGTTTTCTTAAATGGTCCAACGGGTGGGAAATATGCCAGGACAGAAGACTCGATATTCTGGTCTCTTGTCCAGAAGCGCAGTAAATAATAACACTCATGGCATTTGCAGTGAAGTGAAGAGCTCACCCAGGGAGATGTACGTTTCTCTTGTCTTCCTGGATGCTGCCCTTGGCCTGTGCACCTGAACCCTGCACTCCTGCCTGTTTCGGCCTCCCAAGAGTCCTCACCAAAGGGCTCTTGCAGAAAACTCACATCTTTGCTGGTGGACTCAAGTTCAACCCCCCTCACTTCAGACTCTTTTATCAGAGATTTGCTTGGATTTAAACCTGGTCCTTGCTAATTCTTTTAGCTTCTTATCTAAGACTTGTGTTACTAAACTATTTCTTACCTCAATAACCCAAACACTACAGAATGGTTACCAAAACAAAGCACTAGTGGTTTCTTTTTATTGTGTACATATAATATGTTAAGATCTGCTGATATAAAGATTCTTGATAATGAAGGAAAATAAACACGTAGACAGAGCTATAGAAATAAAGGGTAATAAAACATAGTAGAGTAAAATATCACTATCTCGCTTACTAGATTTTTTATGTCATTCCAAGTATTTGCACAGCAAACTCAGAATTAAGCTAGATAAAGTTTATTATCAACCTTATTTGAGAAATTAAGGAAATTGAAGCACAGAAATTTTAAACAGCTTCAAAAAAATAAGTGAATCATTGAAGGTCCATATATCTCAATTTTTTGGTCTCTGCTGGCCCCACAATTATAGTTTCTTTCAACAATACAATCTTGATACAGGATGACTACCTCCTGATACTTTGAATTAGAAAGAAGTTCCTTGTACAAATATGGTAGAAGTAAAAGATTAATTAGACCTTAAGCATAGTAAAAAGTATTAATTCGCTTCATCCCAGCTGAGGAGCGAAGAACGTTCAGCTATAAAAATGGGCAGAAATTTCCTCGATCGTATCAGTGGTACTGGTCTGTTCTCTTGTGCAAACTGCGATACACTCCTGACCAACCGCTCAGAGCTCATCTCCACTCGGTTCACAGAAGCCACTGGCAGAGCATTTCTTTTTCACAAGGTAGTTAACCTGCAGTACAGTGAAGTTCAACACTGGGTCATGCTCACTGGCCGCCACATGGTTCGAGATGTGAGCTGCAAGAACCGCAGTAGCAAACTGGGATGGATCTATGAGCTCGCCACCGAAGACAGCCAGCGCTCTAAGGAAGGCCGTGTGATCCTGGAACGCGCTCTAGTACGAGAGAGTGAGGGCTTCGAGGGGCACGTACTATCTGATAACTCTTGAAGAGAAAGAGATAACTCCATCTTTTCCCAGGTCTCCTTCACGGAAAACAAAAATCTACTTACATACGCTGTCACCTTAGCATCAGGGTCAGATTCATGAACTGCGGAACAAGAGGTTGTGAGAATCTAAGAGGGAACCTTTTTTTCTTCTTTCTTTCTTTCTTTCTTTCTTTCTTTCTTTCTTTCTTTCTTTCTTTCTTTCTTT